>NC_056727.1:1155511602-1155601602 GCF_019279795.1 Protopterus annectens | reverse complement strand
CCCTGGAAGAAGCTGACAGTTGTGCAGTCACAGAAACATGGTTCGAACCTGCGGAGAGCACCCCAGCCATACCAGGTTACTCATCCTATCATTCATTCAGATCCCAAGCCATGGGCAGCAAAACAAAAGGAGGTGGAGTTTTAATATATATATCAAAGACGCACACCTCTAGGCTGGTCAAACAGTATGATGAACAGGAACAGGTGCAGTTAACAATTGACAAGACCCCTATTCAAATCATAACTAGCTACAGGCCTCCAACTCTGAATCAAGATGCCACTCCATCTATCTGGACCTCTTCAAATCTATCAAGATACAGCTCTTTACCCTGATCCTGGGTGATTTTAAATATCCAACCATACAATGGAAGAAATACTCATGCCAAAACACAAATGCCTCGAGATTCCTTGATTTTGTCAATGCAAATGCCTTGGACCAGTTGGTTGACATCCCTGAAAGAGGTGAAAGTATATTGGACTTGCTATTAATCAACATGAGTAACAACTGCAGCATCCCTACAGTGTCATCATCCCTGGAAAGATCTGAACACAAAGCAGTCACTTTTGATGTCACCATCTCCCCCACCCTCCCAGCTAGTGGGAAACAAAAAACCTTCTCCAAAGCAGATTACAACCGCCTGAGGGAGGTATA
This sequence comes from Protopterus annectens, assembly GCF_019279795.1. Lineage (NCBI taxonomy): Eukaryota > Metazoa > Chordata > Ceratodontiformes > Protopteridae > Protopterus > Protopterus annectens. The sequence goes on along the minus strand of NC_056727.1, from coordinate 1,155,600,951 downwards.
AACAGCTTCACAGCCCCCTCCACAGAAACTGACACATACGCCCAGACTTACACCAAAGTGCTATATGAGCATTTATATAACTACATGGAATCAGGAATACCAGACAGGATGAAATGATCTTCCTCAAGGAAGACAAAACCTGTCTGGTGGACATCTACAATAAATAAACTCTATAATGAAAGGAAAAAATTGCTGCTCAGGACCAAGAAGTTGCAGGTGCCCAATTGGAAGCAATCTTTCCTTAGCCTGAACATGCAAATATGAGCACTAGTGAAATCCTCCAAAGTCAACTTTGAGTCCAAACAGGACACATGCAGACCTCTGAACCATACCGAATTACTCGTTTTTTACCGAGTTTTTGGGTCCAAATGAAGGGGTGTCATGCACCCCTTCATTTCTGATTTTTATTCTTTGTTTTTTAATTTTCGCACTGACGGAGCTGACATCATCACTTGCGCTATGACATCATCTCCATCAGGGCTACCAGCCTGTCAGAATTGAGCTCAAGGAGCTCATGTTATGCACACATTTCTGGCCGGCGCTCTGTGAGTGGGAACGGCACTCACTCAGTCTGGAGACCTTATTGGCTGAACAGATTACTTAATTCAGTCCGAAGACTTTATCAGATGAACAGAGGATTTATAAATGTAAGTGAGCCCTCCCAGCAGTATGAATTAACAAAGAGGGTACTGTTTTATTGATTTTTTTTTAAGGATAGGAAAACCTGTTTCTGTAAAACTGTAAATTTTATTAAAGTTATGTATCCAGATTCCTGCTGCAATTTCTGTCTTTCTTACTGAAGCTGTATTGGTGTACGCAGACGTTTTCCTATTTAGTTTACTTTTGCTCTGATTTACAGTGTTGCCGAGTATGCCACTAAACTTCTTTTGTTTTTCTTTTTTTTCACATGCATGATGATGCCTCAATTAATGCACAGCCAGCCGCAACACAATCTGTGTAATGTAATAAAATGTTGGCGAGTATGTTTCTGCAAGTGCAACCATTATTTAGCACAGGAAATTACATTGCTTCCAACGAATCAGAGTTAACAATTCAATGTTTCCTTCTTTCTCCGCTCCCATTCAGAACTGCTAAATCTACTACAGAGGTGTTAAGTTGCCTGGGTTACTTTACCTGCTTGAATATAGTTTTTTTTTTTTTTTGCTGCTATACAGGTTGCAGCCTGTATTTCTGAGATATGGCACCTGCAGGCTTCCTCCAGGCCTCCTTCTAAACTTATAAGTGCGTGCGACTGCGAGAGAACTGCTGCAGGCATTTACATTTAGAGAAATTTAATTTCAGCATTTGTGTAAGCATCCTTTTACTTAGAAATTCCATCTGCCTGTTTAATACTTTCAGCTAATTATTTCTACTAAATCAGACACATCAGCCGCCATATAAGTTTCATATGTTAGACCACTATGAATTCGAAAAGCAGTGACTGCTGTAAAGAAATAGCTTCACAGAAGTTATGGTTATGATTACTTCGGAGTTCCACAGAAAATGCCTAGAACGTATCTGAATCTGAATGTTTGATAAGCACCTTAAGATATATATGTAACATCATATGGGGAAATATTGGTGGCTTGTAACCGTGTTACTGCCTTAATACCTTTTCTTAACAACATATTTCCACAACATATTAGTATGTTTCCTAGAACTGTTGATATTTTTTTGTAGTTTAAATAATTTTCAAGCATTCTTGTTCGTTTTATGTGATAATGAAAAAAGAGAAGTTCAGCTGTTCTGCAGGCAATTAGCAGAGGTGAAAACATTATTTTTCTAAAACTAGCTGCAAGATGAGACCTCCCAGCACAATTCATGCTGAGTGGCAAGCTGCAATTCAACATGTGTAACATACTACCATTATTACTGCTTCTGTTTTTGAAGTGAACTTTTCTATCATTAAACAGACCAGCATGCATGATCACTTGCAAGTATGTATTTCTGCAAAAATGACTATGCATAAACTTGGTTGAATGGTATTCAGTGTATGAGTAACTAGCAAAAATAAAGATGGAAAACCTTTACTGTGATTAAATACACTCTACAGCTATGATTAGTTGAGTGCTACAAATTATATTAACACCTACTGTTTCTTATGAGGCAAAACATATTAATTCCACAAGTAGCTGCATTTAAAAAAAAGGCAATGTTTAAGTAGTAGCAGACGGCATAATTTGTGCTAATATGCCATAACTATATACTTCAGAAATTAATATCTGAACAATTTCTACATAAACTAAGTGCCCTTTTTTACATTACTATGCCCAGTAAAAGTAGTGTGATAGACAAATGGCAGGAATGTGATTATATTTTAGAGAAACTTTCATAGGTGCTACTGCTTCAGGCTTTTACATTTAAAGAAACAGCATTTGTCTGTGATAGAGAAATGGCAGGAATGTTTTTACATTTAGAGAAACTTTTTGGCATTTGTGTGTGACAGAAATGGCATGGCAGGCATTCTGGCATCATTACTTCTTTAACAGAGGGAGAATAACTGTGATTAACGTGCTTTGACTTAATGGCTGGCATTCTGGCATCATTTCTTTAACTTAATGGCAGGCATTCTGGCTTTACTGCTTTAACTGTGTGATTAATGTGCTTTGACTTAATGGTAGACACTTGTCTGTGTGTTTGTGTAGCAACTTTTTGAAGATTATACAAGCAATGTTTAAAATATATCCCCGGTATTGGGCTTTTGTCCCCCCCCAAAAAACATTTTGGCTTTTTCCAGATTTCTTGTGTTGCATAGTTCTTCAGGGGGAGAGACGTTTAGTGCTGCTTATACCAAGTCTGTTCATATTGTTAGTAGCACAACCAGTAGAAAACTTGCCTTTGATGCAGAAGGCTGTGGGTTCTACTCCCACAGTATGTAGATGGAGTGTTGATACTGTACTGTGTTGTACTTTTAAAGGGGGTGAATGCTGCAGTCCTGAGAATGTCCTCTCTGTTGGATATACCAGTAATTATAAACCTGTTATTAGTTTGACATCCATTCCCTTTTCCCTATTGCAATATTACTAGCTTTATAATTTTTTTAATGTAAGCTAGTCAATTTATTCCTCAAGTGCAACAGACACTATTTGTAGATGAAGCAATGAAATATTAAGTTGTTTGCTAGCAGCAACCTTCATTAGTTTCAGATCTTATAAATCTCTTTAATTTGGAATTATGTAGATGACTTTTACTTCTGCAGAGATTGTGCATATTTACTGATACTGGTGGATTGTAGAAGTTTGAGTAGACTTTTATGATGGAAATGTTCTGAACTGGGCAGTTTTGTCATTGCTGGTGCATGCATTTTGTTTCATTGCTTACTGGAAAAATGTTCAAACAACAAATTCGAAATGTGCTCTAACAAATGTGCTGTATTATACTAGGAATTTAATTTAATAAAGTCAGGAGGATGTATCAAAGAATGGATGTATGTTTCTTGTTTCATGTGCAAGAGGCCTATGATTTGAAAATAGCCCAAAGGTAATCTTTATCCACCACTGGCCAGATGCATTTTCTTTGGATGTGAGTTTCAGTGCTGTTTCAATGAATGTGAGTTTCAAGGGCAGAGAAGTTTTAATGCTAAGTCTATTTTCATTGTGAGACTGTATTGCGTTGTTTAGCAGATGTCTATTAGTGTCTGTGCTATAAAGTGTAAAATAAAATCCCAATATGGATTGTAGAATTAAAGCAGTATGCACATTAGTGTTTATTGTAAATGGGGTGGAATAGCCAGGTAATGGGACATTGGAATGGCTGCAGGGGGGCTCTGGGGCCATATTTTGGTTGTCTGTTCTTCAGTTTGCATTTAAAAGCTGGTATCCCACAATTCCATTGGAGTGGGTGGGGTTACATAATTATGTATGAAATTTTATGTTAATCATCATACAGATTTGTACCTATTTTTCATGGGCCTTTGTCCAGATTTTTGATGTTTCCAGGTTGAGAGATATGGACACATGTACTAAAGACAATCATAAGGCTTTCTATACATATGTCTGCAGTCTCAAGGGAAGCACCCAGATCTGCTCAAAACTGGTGGTCAAGGACACCACATACACAAACCCTGTAGATATAGCCAACCTGCTGGCAGACAGGTTCATTTAAAACTTTACTCCTCTTTCTCCCCATCAGTAAAACGGGACATCCCCAATACCTGTCCCCCTCCCTTTATCTCTAGGGAGCAAGTCATCACTGCCCTCTCAAAGGTAAAAAATACAGCCTCTATGTGACCCGATAACATCCTAGACTGCATCCTTCATGAACTTAGGCAGGAACTTGCAGCACCATTAGGCACCCTATTCAACCAAAGCCTGCATACCAGATTCGTCTCAGCGGAGTGGAGGACAACTACTGTTATCCCTTTGCAAAAGGTGGAGGATCCAGTGATCCAGGAAATTATAGACCCATCAGCCTAACTAGCCTGATCTGCAAGACCATGGAGTGGATTACCATGGACCTCATTAACATCAGGTCTCATAGAGGCTGTATTTTTGCCTTTGAGAGAGCAGTGATTCCCTGTTCAGCTATTGGTTAAAGATTTACTATATTCTTAATAGTTGTGGCTTTTCAGCCTAAATAGAAATTTCAAACTCCTTGCTGATAATAATATATCTTGAGTTTTTGTCTCCAATGGGACCTTTCAGCAGGCAAGACATTAGCTTCTATAACTTTTTGAATTAACAGACTATTTTTTATGTCCCCAAAATGGAATTTTATGGCTTTAACCTAAATTTGGAAGACATTTTCCTTTTTGTTGGAGGTGGGGAAGAACAGGCGTAATAATCTTTTGTCCAAATAAGGTATCATCATCAGTTGAGTTAACCAGAATTGTCAAGAAGTAGACTATGTAAGTGTAAACACATTTGTAGATGAGCTTTTCACTTAATTTGTATATTCTAACATTTTGACACACTAGCAAATAGAATTACGTACAATTTTACAACATTTCATTCACATATTATATTTTACTGAAAAATTGAAACACAATAGAGCTTAGTTTATTTTAATATTTAAAGAATAATTTATATTATTTTTAGTGGGTGCAGCTTAGTTCAATTTTTTTCTTGGAAGAACTGTAATGCTTTCTTAGTTTATTACAATGTTTATCACAGTAAATAATAATAATAATAATAATAATAATAATAATAATAATAATAATAATAATAATAGTAACAATAATAGGGCATTTCAAGAGTATTAGAGAGGAGAAAGAGATGTGCCATAATGATCATATTGTTATCAATCAGATTATCAGTACTCCTGTAATGATGGTGATCAGTGCACTTCATCTTACCCCTGAAATGGCTGGGCATCTTCTAACTGATAGATATAAGTATATGAGAAAAACAGGAGTTAGGATGATTAGCAGTCATTTACATGCACTAGTCTTGTATAGCATTATGAGAAGGATGACAGTCTGGTTACAAAATATAAATCTTGGCATTTTCAGCATTAGAAGATGATTGTCGTGAAAGTAAGTTATATAATTATAACTGAAGTTTAGTTTTCATTAACTCTCCAAAGGAATCTTGTCTGTCATGATCCAAACATTGAAATGATTATAAAATGTTTTCACCTTATCTTAGAAAGGAGACACATAGAGTGAATGTAGAAATGATCTGTACACATCATACAGAAAGGCAGAAGGATTAAGTTGACTGGAGAATCATTTTTAACAAGTAATGATTTAAGCTAAAGAGATTTACACAATAAAAGCACTGCGCCATAGACTGGAGATGACTAAAAACTTAAAAAAAATAAACAATAAAGTCATATACTTTATGGGCACATATGTCTGCGGTGGTGGTGCTGTGGTAGCATTGTCACCTCACAGTAAGAAGTTGTCCTGTTCGATTCTCAGCTAGAGCATCTTCTGTGTAGAGACATGTGTGAATGGGTGTACCTTCGTTGAAGGTTGTGTGTCAGGGCTGGTAACTTGGCACGTAAAAATCTACTGCCGATCATTAGCGGACCGGAGTTCCACTGTGGCGACCCCTAACCAGAAAAAGCCAAAAGACACAACAACTTTATGGGCACAAATGCACAGCAGGTTTTATTATAATCTAGTTAATCCTTTCATTTGCTTAAATATCCACATTCCCTGAATTAAAATCAGAGAAGTTCTCTCTGAGTCCAAATTTAGAAACAGCCTAATTCATAAGATAGTGATTTCCCACTGAAGAAAACAATATTAGAAAAGGTACTAAATATAGAAAGTACACAGCATCCTTAAAATGTAATTAAAATGGAATATCATACTGCATGATTTTAGGGCAGAAGAAGAAGAAGATCATACTGCATGATTTTATTTAAACATGCCTGAATTATTAAGTTGAGATGAAAAGTACCAGTTATCTGATCAGTCTCAATTAATAGAAATCAATACTAAGATGGCTATTTAGTCTTGGTGTATGTGTGTGTGTGTGTGTGTGTGTGTGTGTGTGTGTGTGTGTGTGTGTGTGTGTGTGGGGGCAATGTTGAACTATGTTAAGTCTCAGTTGTCACTTTAACTCATTATAATTTCTATTAAACTGACTGTCTTCATACATCAGACTATGGTAAACATTGAATTCTTCTCTTCCCCATAATTGGCCATGATTTAAACAACCATACACATTTTGGAATTTCTGATTTTACTTTACCTACCACATAAAATATTGTTGAATACTTACATAAAGTGTATTGTGAGATTAAATGTGTATTGTATAGATGTACTCACATATACACTGTGTCGGCATCCATATAATTTTACCCAAATTAAAGCAGCTTTAACTGAAGCATGTATCTGTGTAAATAATGCCTTCTATATTCCAGCTGCGTATCGCCTTAATTCCAACACACATAAGTGAGCAGGGTAAAATGAGAGAAACTACATTTATGATTAACATGCACTGCCTATAAATCTGATGAAGACTGCCTATAAAATGACAGGGAAGAGTCACTGTGAATTTAATGATAATTAGTCCAAATGCCTGTGTTCAGTTGCTTTCAGTATAGCTTTCAGATTGTTTATTCTATTTATTAGCTTAGATTTATTACTCATCTTACAGACAAGATCAGGGTGAACATGAAGAAACATACTATTAAAAGATTCCCCAATGTCCAGTCAATCAAGTGACCAGCAGTTTTTAGATTAACATCCTTGGTCAAGCAACAAGATATTCAATTTTATTAACATTTTAATAGTCCTCAATTTAAGCAAGCAGTAATGCCTAAAATGGTGTGTGTTATTGTGTAAATAATGCCCACCCAGGGCCATTCTGAGGATCAATGCTGTAAGTAGTCCAGCCAAATTAAAAAAAAATCAATTGCATAGATAGAAATATGTTGACTGTGGCAATATTCAACTATTTTTATTTCTTCTATCGTTTTGTGAATTTAGAAAGGGAACATGATTTTACTAAACATTACACTGTAAGTTATATAGATTCTCAGTGACGCATGTCAAAAATGTCCAATCATATACTGTTCATGGATGACATGTTTTACAAGCCCTAAGCTATAGTCACCTTTGCTCGTCTGAGGACTAGGCAAAGAAAAATCTGCATGTGGCACTGTATGTTAGAAATGTTAGATAAACTATATGCAACAGACAGGTAAGTGGTAGAGTTATCAGCTCATTATTAAAGCAGGCCCTCTGCAGTGCTAGGTACCTGGGTTCTAATCATGTCTTTGTTATTTGCTACATTTTGATCTTCTAATCCCTTGGGATTTGATAGAATGGTTAAGATTTTAACCTTAGAGTCACAAGATATTGAGTTTGATTATCATCAATGAAAAATAAACTGACAAGGCTTAAAATGGCCCACAAAGGCAGTTAGCATAGTACTCATGGGTTTATCTTCACCAAGTCTGTTGGGGTTCTAATACCATGATGGGAATGGACTATATTCCTAAGTCAAAAGTATAATTAAAGTTCATGAAATTAGTATTGTTTTAATCTTTGACATTAGCCAAAAGTACTTTTTGCAGCACTCCCAATCTGCCTGGGATTCACTCCTTCTGCAATTCATGTGGAGTTACATGTAGCGGTAGCATATCTAAATAAGACTGTAAATTATTTTTTATGATACACATTGCTCCCACTGCTATTGGAACTGTCTGGATATCCTTCTTCCACATTGCTCTTGTTTCTTCCTGAAAATCCTGGTATTTTATGACTTAGTGCCTTTCTTTAAGTAAGACACTGTAATCACTGGGTGTAGCAATTTCAATGATCAAAGTTACTTTTGTCTTCTTTTCATGGACTATTATACCTAGTTTTCTTGCATCAGTTTTTTGAACTGTTTTTAATGGGTGATCCCATGTGATCTAAAGTTCATCATTCACTATCACACTTTGTGGTTCATGTTCCTTATCCATCTCAGCTACTTCAATATTGTAATGTTTGCACAATCCCCAATGCAACAGACTTTCCACATTATTAGAACTTTCAGTATACAGACCTCTGCCATTACTCTATCACACCTAGCAACAAGATGTGCGACTGCTTCCAGTTCTGTTTTACAGAACCTGTATTTATCTGTTTCTGCCACTTGTTCAATGGGCTTTGGAAACCAATGTGTAAATAGTTAACTATCTTGGGCCGCTAAAATTAACCTTTCATCTTTTGGTTTAAATTCACCTCTCCTTAACCATTCCTGCATCAGATCCTGATCGACATGGGGTTCTTCCAGGAGCTTTCTATACTTGAAAATATAATTATGCATTTTCTCACCTTCTCATCTGATCCTACTCCTTACACTCTTTCTTTTGTTTTTTGGTACATTCCTTTGCTGCTTGATGTTTGTTTACTTCTGGTGTTGTTTCCATTTCCACTTGACACTGATATACTAAGAAGGGAAATTATCTAAGACTTGTTCTCTTCATGTCTGAAAACGTTCACTATGGCTGAATCTAATAGTGAGCAGATATGTATGCAGTCCTATAGGCTGATTTTTTTTTTTTATTATTTTATTATTTTTTTTTATTATTCGATAAGTGGGAAGCATTTTTCTTGTTTTCCTGTCTGACTGATAGAATGCATTTTGGGGCCAGTCAGTGACCCCAAAACTGTCTTAAGTTGGAACATGAAGACCAAACTGGTTTATAGCTTGGACATTGTTCCTAGATGCCACGGCTGTTCAGTATTAATTTTTGTCTTCAGAAATATTCCTTACTGAGTTTTGTTCACGTTTCTTCATGTTTTATTGCTGATCCTTCATCACTTCCCAAATATTTATACAATCCCTCCTGCTCAAGTTCCTTTAGATCACATTCCATCCCAAACTGATATATTTTTTAGTGCTGCAGCTTTGTGCATTAAATGTTACTTTTTCAAATTTATCAAGACCAAAAGACATTCTTATATCACATGAGGAAGTTTTATTGACTCCCTTTTGTGCTATGAGCTCCTCAGATGATGAGCTATATAGTTTTAAATCATCCAAGAAAAGAAGAGGAGATGCCTTTGTGCCTTGTTGTTGCATGGGAGCCACATTGCAATCATGACCTAATATGTTAAACAGATGGATTAATGTGTTATGATAAGACAAAGTGGTTTAGCTGCAAAGTGTTTTGCCACATTTCATAGTCACTGTAATGTAAAGTAATGCATTTACCTATGAAGAAACTCCTTTGAAGATGCATTCCCACTAGTTGCATTTACCTACCTCTGCTCCAGTGGCTTCAAGTCAGTTCAGGAATAAGGAAGCACACACTTGCTATGAAGCATGGTTTACTGAACAAGCATGGGCATGGGGGGGGGGGGGGGCACCCTTTCAAATTAAAAAGGAAACAAAAAAGCATGACAAGGTCATACCTTCAAAAGTCTATAAATAGGTTTATAAACAGGTTGATTTTGAATCAGTCCCATCCTACAAAAGCTCTGAATGTGTCAGTTTAGTGGACACATGCATGCAGAATGTGGAATAACTCCATTTCAGGCATACAGCATGAAGTAAGTCTTCAAATGAATAAGCTTACTTGTTAAGAAGAAGGGGGATATTTCATAATTCAACTAGAGAACCTTTTGCATTTTATTGCATATTTCCTGACAGACCTAGTGCCTCTGAAACTTAGTCTAGGAAGTATGGAAGGATACACTGTAGGATTTAAGCCCTGAAATGGGATAATTTCCATAAAGTCCTCCAGAAGTACATCTAGGTTATCTGGCACCATATCAGGTCCCTGAGCTGGTGTCCCCCTCAACTCTAAGATGAAGAACAAGAAAATGTCACACATGAAGTCCTTCAGCACTTAAGTTGTGAAACAAATACAGCGTGGGCATTTGCTTCTGATTTCTGAGTACTGGTACTGCAGTATCACACTACTGGTATCGAATAATCATGTCCCCTATTATCTTGTGCAAGGTATGTAATGTGGTTTTGGTGTCATTCTGTAACCTTGAAAATGGACCATCAAAACAAAAGCACCTTGCCATCAGTTTCAGATCTGTACTAGTATTATTTTCCTGCATAGGGGAAAGAAAATCTTCACACCTACTTGTTTGGGAACCACAAGGTCACCTCAGCATTGGACCTCAATAGATATTCTGATCTGAGACGGTCTTCCATTGTCTGAATACTTTACTTAACTCTAGCAGATTGACATGTGACTTCTTTTCAATGCTATTGCATGTTGCCTGTGTCATGAATGCCCCAAACAGAGGGCCCTGTTTGTCCAGATATGCAGTTGTCACCAACAGGCAGGTTAGAACTTTTAGGAGTAAAAGAAAATCCCAATTCCAAATTAGTGTAACACTGCCACCAGCCAAGGGAGAAGGAAAGGTCACTACAGTACAATAAGAAACTCCCAAGCCTAGGAGACTCCAGAAACTGTTGCTACTTCACTCCAGTAGCTGGTGAAGCACACATTTCCTTTTATTGTTCTGTAGTTTCACCCAAAGGCCAGATTCTTGATCCCCTATGTTGGAATAGCACTGGACCATATACTGGAAAGAAGCAGAAACTATAATTCACAGCACTAGATATAAAATGACTTCTCATAGTTGAAGGTTACCTCCAGTAACTGCAAAAGTGATAAATCTTATGTTAACTAGTCCAACATGGAACTGTGTAAAGGGCCCACCATCAACAACTTATTCAGGTATCTGAATAAGGTAAGAAATGCACTATGCAACTTACTCTTGTTACACTGCTTGACTTGGCCAGATAAAGGTGATTTGTCAGGTTTAGACAGAGAAACTGCAATGCATTACCTTTTAAAGAGGCATCAAGGAAGCACCTGTCCTCACTGAAAATACTCCATACTGTGACAGATTTAGAAGACCTACTTCTACACAACAAACCTGACTGATAGGACTGATAGGTGTTTCCATAATGACCCAGCCTCTTAGCTGACTTATAGAGTTGTAATGGTGAATTCTCTGCTACCTGAAGATTTGAAAAGTGGCTTTAAATATAAGAGGATCTTTCTTCTTTGGGACTTTGGCAAGTCTAATCAAGAATAAACTGGCAGATGTAGGATCACATATGCCTTTAACAGTGTGCATTGACATACTAGTTTTCTGAAGGTTCCCAGTTATTACTTGAAAGAGCTCAGCAGACACTTTGATCAGTAAGCGACCCAGAGTAGCACAACAAAGCTTTAAGTGAAAAGGGAAGGAATGTAAGAAGGCCTTCCTGTACAAGCAACTACAAGCTATGCCACAGTGTCAGTCATATTGAAAGTGAACAAGTTCACTTTAAAGACCACCATTGAAGTGTTAGAAGTAGAAATGTGCAGCAGCTCTTTATTCCATATAACAGAGATCTTGAACATTTAGACAGAGCCTCAATCACCAAGAATAGATATTAGGTGAGATAAGTAATTGAGTTCATACAATCTCAGTGATCAAATAGTAATCTATTGTGGCCTAATTTCCCTAAAACTTTGGACTCTCTGTCCAGTTTTTGGATTAACAGATGCTGAGGCATATGAGTCTAGTATGACACAAATGAAATTGCATAAAAATCAATACTTGATGTTTTAAAGAAGACTGGAAATTTCTGAGGTTCATAGGTTCATAGGTTCATAGGTTCATGCTAGGCTATCTGCCCTAGGGCATTTATAAGCCTAGCCAGAGTGTGTGTGGCTTTCACCACCCCTTAGGATGAGAATACTATACCCATTAATTTGCTGTGCCTCTGTCCAGCAGTGATACAGAGATGATTCCCGGGGTAAACCTACGATCTCCCATCCACTCGTCAAGATTTCTCTTGAACAGAGTCAGTGAGGGGCTCTGCCTCACATGGACTGGGATTCTGTTCCATAGTGTAGGGAGTCTCTGGGTGATGAATCTGTCCCTCCAGCATGTCCTATTTATATCCGTGTTGAGGTTTAAGTCTCTTGCTCTCGTGGCTCTGGTGGATTTGGATTTTTGAGGTGGAGCATGTCCATTAATTCGGGTTGGACATGGCCTTGTATGTCAGGCACAGATCACCTCTGAGCAGACGGTATGCGACTGAATAGAGCTGGAGTTTCTTCAGTCTGGCATCGTATGACATATGTTTGAGCCCCTTTATCCTTTTGGTGAGGAACTTTTGGGGTCTTTCCAACTGCTGCAGGTGTCGGTTAAGGTACATTCCGAATGGGGCATTGTACTCAATCATTGGTCTGATAAGTGAAGAGTACAGGGGTACAATGACCTCTCCTGATCTGCATGTGAATCCCTTCATGATCAGGTGGGCAATGTAGAAGGTCTTCCTAACCACTTTGGCAATGTGAGTGTCAAAAGAGAGGTTACTGTCAACTTCCAGGTCCCTGATAACTTCTTCCGTGTTTAATGGATTACCACCTATGTGGTAATTAGGGGTTACCTTGTTTTTCCCAAAGGGTATGACTATACATTTTTTGGCATTTAGCTTAAGGCCATGGCTCTGGCACCAGTTATCCATTTCTATGAGACCTTTCTGGAGGATGTCTGTGTCTGATGGAGTGTCAATTATGGTGCCCAGTTTGCAGTCATCTGCAAATTTTGTCAACCACAATCCCCCTATGTTTGCCTGCACTTCAGAAAAATAAATGCCGAACAAGAGGGGCCCAGGACTGAGCCCTGTGGGACACCGCTCGTGACCGGCTTAGAGTCTGACATGGCACCAGCAACTCTAACCCTGTGTGTTCTGTCCTTGAGCCAGTTTGCAACCCATCTTGTGACATATGGGTTTACATCTAAGCTGGTGAGCTTTTCTATGATGCCAGTGGGGTATTGTGTCTTTTGCTAGGTCAAGGTAGGCTGTGTGAACTGCCTTACCCTCATCAATGGCCTTAGTGACTGTTTGAAAAAGTCGACCAAGTTCAAGAGGCAGGATCTGCCCTTGACAAAGCCAAATTGGGTAGGATCCAGTGTCTGTAGGTCCCCAATGTCTTTATTTATGAGTTCCATTATGATCCTCTCCATAGCTTTGCAGACAAGGCTCGTCAAGCTTATGGGGTGGTAATTTCCAGGGTCCGTAGAAGCACCGCCTTTGTGGAGTGGGACCACAGTTGCCGTATGCCATTCTTTGGATCCTGTAGTAAGGCTAAGATTAAACAGCAGCCTTATGTGTGGGTTTAGTTCCTCATTGAGTTCGTGTAGCACACATCCGGGGACACTGTCCGGTCCCATTGATGCTGTGTTTTTTGCTTTAGAGAGAGCAGCTCTCACCTGGGCATCTGAGATGTTTGGGAGGCTAGACTCTGGTGGGATAGATATTTCTCCTTTTGGGGAGGGAGGGGAGAAATTTGCACTGAACCTGTCTGCCAGTATGTTGGCAATGTCTGTGGGTTCAGTGATTTTTTTATCATTTTGGACTAATTCTGAACATATCTGGGAGTTTCCACCCAGGTTTCTAACATAGCTAAAGAAGGCTTTATGATTGTCTTTTGTGTCATTAGCAATTTTTCTCTCAAAGTTGGCCTTGGATGATTTTATGAGTGATCGTAGTTTTTTGCTAGTATTGATCAGAGATGCCTTCCCATTTAAGGATTTTGCTCTGTCATGTAATAGCTTTCTCCTCTTGTTGTAGAGTTTGTTTATGGCTGGAGTCCACCAGACCGGGCGCCTGCCTTTGGTGGAAAGGGTCTTGATTTTATTAGGGATTGCTTGATCCATACATTCCTGGAGGTGCTCGTAGAAGGCATTTGTAAGGGTTTCAGCAGCGTGGGTTGTGGTTTCCACTGGCTCGGGGGCCTTGAAGGATACCACTCCAGTCTTAAGAAGTATGAAGTTTGCTTTTGAGAAGTTCTTCACTGTGGTCTTTTGCTGGGGGTCGGGATGTGGATCTCCAGTGAGATTAATTTATGGTCTGATCTCACCAATGAGGGATATAATTCCGGTGTGGAGCATTTTGTCCCCATGTTTGTGATGATCAGGTCTAGTATATTTTCTCCTCTTGTGGGAATGGTGACTAGTTGTTCCATAGCATTTGAGTTTATGAACTCAAGGAACCTTTGGGCTAGGGTGTTGGGGCTTGAGTAATGTTCCCAGTCTATGTTTGGGTAGTTGAAGTCACCCAATATGATGGTGTTTGGAGAGACATTTATACTCTCCAGTGTCTTCAGGAAGGCTGTGTGGGTTTCCTGAGTTTGAGAAGGTGGTCTGTAGCATGTTACAAACTGTAGGGCAGTTTTACCTATGGTTAATTGCACCTGGATGGTCTCCGATGCTTCGTGCATTGCCACTAACCTGGAGGTGTGGGTATCCTTTATGAATATGGATACTCCCCTCCTTTTGTGGTTCGGTCCGGATTTTGGGCCGGAACGCATGATATGAGGTATAACCTGATAGTGCTGGGGTGCTCTCAGGAGCCTTGAACCAGGTTTCAGTCACAGCACAAACATTGATGTTCTCCATACTGAGGAGGGCTTCGAGGCTGCATCTTGAGGTTTAGACTTCTGGCATTGAGCAGTATTACCCTTAGTTTTTCTCCATTTTTGTTTTCTAGGGCGGTAGGTTTATCATTTGTGCCTTGCCTAAAAAGGCACTATGGGGTGGCAAGAGCCTTTGCCACTATCCGGAAAGAAGCCAGGGTGACAGGTGCAAGCCGTCCCTTGCAGCGTGGCTTGTCAAGCATGTCATCCCAGGCAGACAGACATTGGATCCCCTTAGAATGACACCAGTAATTAAGCCAATTATTAAAGCTGATCATTTTGTCTCTGTATTGTGGCATCATTCTTGGTGAGGGTAGGATACTGCTCAGGGTCAGGGTCATACCGGCCTGGGCTACATAATCTGAGAGCTCCTCTATGTCTCTTTTCATGTAGTCCAGGGAGGTATGTCTCAGGTCGTTCACACCGACATGGACAATGACTGAGTCATACTTGTACTTGCTGTGGAGTGACCTGAGTGCTTGTGTTATGTGGCGGATTCTAGCACCTGACAGGCAGCTAACTGTGATCTTTTCCTTGTTCAGTCTGGTGAGAGGGACGTCAGTGTGTCTGACTATGGAGTCACCTATAACAAGTGTGTCTGGCATTGTGTTTGGCCTTAAGGGCTGTGACTGTTTAGCACACTGACTTTGAGAACTATGTGTTGCATGTCTTATGTCTTGAGGTGGCAGTTGCTTGGGTGTCTGCTTTGGAGGCCTCTGTAGTTTTGGTAGATTTTTATCAGTGCCTCCGAGTATGTCTTTGTGTGTTTATGTGTTTGTTTTGCAGTTGTGATAGTTCTATGTGAAACTTGGTTTGTGGTGTGCGTGGTTTCCTTCTCCTCCTGTCTGGTCTTGCCAGTCCTGAGTTGAGAGAGCTCAGCCTCCAGTTTGGCTATATAGTTGCATCTCTCACATGTATTTGTGTTTTGTGGGAGATGGAGTGGGTTGTCTGTGTACATGAGGCAATTGTAACATTGCCTCAAGATGCCCAGATTCACCAGCTGAACAGGAGAGGACGCTAGCAACTGACACTTCGACATGCTAGAAAAAGTGAAAAAGTATGCTGTGTAACTGAGTTATAAGGGACCTATAGGGAAATGGGTATTCAAGGGATTCTAGGCTAATGTAGTACTTTGTTTAGTATACAAGTACTTTACCTATATAAAAATGCTTTAGGAGCAAGTGCTGAGCTATTGAGATAGAGAATAGACTGTTTAGATTGCAAGTAGAGAAGTTCTAAAGGAAAAATTGAAGAGCAGACTTTACGGAGCCAGAAATAGTTTAACCTTGTTTAACCGGGCTGCCGATGGTGCTCTATGGGAAACTCAGCTAAATCACGCAATAGCGCTAAAGTGGGCTTTATAGCAGGGGTTGAAAAGACCTAGGAATTGACCCAAAATGGCCAATAGACTACAAGTTTCTGGCTGGAACCACTGCTCTAGGGACAAATAGGCTGCTCAGTGCTCCCCACTCCCACTGGTGAACAAAGAAGCTTCCCTTTATCCAAATAAGGATATGGAATAGCACAGGAACCAAGCCAAAGCCCAGAGATCAGCAAACTCTGAAGACTGGACTATTCTAGTTCAGTAAGGCGGGAAAACAAGATTTTTTTTTTTTTTTTGCAGAAAACAGAAGAAAACAGACAGTAAATGCTATGAATGCTTTTAAGCGAGTGTGTTAGCCTACAAATAAAATTAAGCAACAAATAACTTTTTTAAAAGTGCAAAACAGTTAATCAACACAAAAACAGTTTAAATAGAATGCAGAGCTGTATAAACAGGCGAAAAAGCAGTCGCTAAGCAGTAAATAATCAAAAAGCCAGAAAAAATACTTAAATCAGGAAAAGTCACTCTTTTGCTCTCTGCTGCTTGTAGAACTCTGCAGTACACCACGAGGAGCTGTGCTGAGTTGAATACAAGCTAAAAGCGGGCTTTATTACAGGGGGCTGAAAAGAGCTAGGAATTGACCCAAAATGGCCAATAAACTACAAGTTTCTGGCTGGAACCACTCCTCTAGGGACAAATAGGCCACTCAGTGCTCCCCACTCCCACTGGTGAACAAAGACGCTTCCTTTTATCCAAATAAGGATGTGGAATAGCACAGGAACCAAGACAAAGCCCAGAGATCAGCAAACTCTGAAGACTGGACTATTCTAGTTTAGTAAGGTGGGAAAACAAGATTTTTTTTTTTTTCTTTTTTGCAGAAAACAGAGGAAAAACAGACAGTAAATGCTATAAATGCTTTTAAGCGGCTAGCGCACTTGAGTGTGTTAGCCTACAGGTAAAATTAAGCAACAACTAACTTTTTAAAAGTGCAAAAAAGTTAATCAACACAAAAACAGTTTAAATAGAATGCAGAGCTGTATAAACAGGCTAAAATGCAGTTGCTAAGCAGTAAATAATCAAAAAGCCAGAAAAAAATACTTAAATCAGTTATAGCAAATACAGTTATAACAAATGCTCTGAAATATACTGTATATTTCCAAAATGTTTGAGAAGGACAGTCAGAACACAAGAAGGTTCAGGCGAAGAAAAAAAAGTTTTGTTTTACTTTTGAAAGGGAAAAAGGAGGAACAGAAGGCCTTATCAAATGTTCTCTCTGTATTAAGCAGAATGAGCTAATGACACTAGACTGGAAGGTGTGTCACAGTAGGTGGAAGCAACTGCAAAGCCACCAAGTATAAGAGCAAGACACCAACAGGGAGGCAGGGTGGGACAAAATAGCCTACAAGACAGCAAGCACTAGAGACAAATGAAAGTTTTTAAACAGATAAGGATTTGTGAAGATACTGAATAGACAAAGTGCTTTATATATATTAAATTGTAAAAGCAGTAATCTGTAAAAATAATCAAAAAAAATCAAGATGATACTTATATTTTGTAGCTCAGCTGCAGTCACAACTTCTCTAGTCTGCACTGTGTGCAAAAGACAGAAACTTTTTTTTTTTTTTTTTTACAAGAACACAAAAGAACCAGCCCCCACTAGCCAAGAGATAATTACACAGAGGAAATGTTTCAGTTTACACAATAGCCTACAAGACAGCAAGCACTAGAGACAAATGAAAGTTTTTAAACAGATAATGATTTGTGAAGACACTGAATAGACAAAGTGCTTTATATATATTAAATTGTAAAAACAGTAATCTGTAAAAATAATCAAAAAAATCAAGATGATACTTATATTTTGTAGCTCAGCTGCAGTCACAACTTCTCTAGTCTGCACTGTGTGCAAAAGACAGAAACTTTTTTTTTTTTTACAAGAACACAAAAGAACCAGCCCCACTAGCCAAGAGATAATTACACAGAGGAAATGTTTCAGTTTACACAATAGCCTACAAGACAGCAAGCACTAGAGACAAATGAACAATTTTAAACAGATAAGGATTTGTGAAGATACTGAATAGACAAAGTGCTTTATATATATTAAATTGTAAAACAGTAATCTGTAAAAATAATCAAAAAATCAAGATGATACTTATATTTTGTAGCTCAGCTGCAGTCACAACTTCTCTAGTCTGCACTGTGTGCAAAAGACAGAAACTTTTTTTTACAAGAACACAAAAGAACCAGCCCCACTAGCCAAGAGATAATTACACAGAGGAAATGTTTCAGTTTACACAATAGCCTACAAGACAGCAAGCACTAGAGACAAATGAAAGTTTTTAAACAGATAAGGATTTGTGAAGATACTGAATAGACAAAGTGCTTTATATATATTAAATTGTAAAAACAGTAATCTGTAAAAATAATCAAAAAAAATCAAGATGATACTTATATTTTGTAGCTCAGCTGCAGTCACAACTTCTCTAGTCTGCACTGTGTGCAAAGGACAGAAACTTTTTTTTTTTTTTTACAAGAACACAAAAGAACCAGCCCCACTAGCCAAGAGATAATTACACAGAGGAAATGTTTCAGTTTACACAATAGCCTACAAGACAGCAAGCACTAGAGACAAATGAAAGTTTTTAAACAGATAAGGATTTGTGAAGATACTGAATAGACAAAGTGCTTTATATATATTAAATTGTAAAAACAGTAATCTGTAAAAATAATCAAAAACAATCAAGATGATACTTATATTTTGTAGCTCAGCTGCAGTCACAACTTCTCTAGTCTGCACTGTGTGCAACAGACAGAAACTTTTTTTTTTTACAAGAACAAAAGAACCAGCCCGCACTAGCCAAGAGATAATTACACAGAGGAAATGTTTCAGTTTACACAATAGCCTACAAGACAGCAAGCACTAGAGACAAATGAAAGTTTTTAAACAGATAAGGATTTGTGAAGATACTGAATAGACAAAGTGCTTTATATATATTAAATTGTAAAACAGTAATCTGTAAAAATAATCAAAAAAATCAAGATGATACTTATATTTTGTAGCTCAGCTGCAGTCACAACTTCTCTAGTCTGCACTGTGTGCAAAAGACAGAAACTTTTTTTTTTTTTTTTACAAGAACACAAAAGAACCAGCCCCCACTAGCCAAGAGATAATTACACAGAGGAAATGTTTCAGTTTACACAATAGCCTACAAGACAGCAAGCACTAGAGACAAATGAAAGTTTTTAAACAGATAAGGATTTGTGAAGATACTGAATAGACAAAGTGCTTTATATATATTAAATTGTAAAAACAGTAATCTGTAAAATAATCAAAAAAAATCAAGATGATACTTATATTTTGTAGCTCAGCTGCAGTCACAACTTCTCTAGTCTGCACTGTGTGCAAAAGACAGAAACTTTTTTTTTTTTTTTTTACAAGAACACAAAAGAACCAGCCCCACTAGCCAAGAGATAATTACACAGAGGAAATGTTTCAGTTTACACAATAGCCTACAAGACAGCAAGCACTAGAGACAAATGAAAGTTTTTAAACAGATAAGGATTTGTGAAGATACTGAATAGACAAAGTGCTTTATATATATTAAATTGTAAAAACAGTAATCTGTAAAAATAATCAAAAAAATCAAGATGATACTTATATTTTGTAGCTCAGCTGCAGTCACAACTTCTCTAGTCTGCACTGTGTGCAAAGACAGAAACTTTTTTTTTTTTTTTTTACAAGAACACAAAAGAACCAGCCCCACTAGCCAAGAGATAATTACACAGAGGAAATGTTTCAGTTTACACAATAGCCTACAAGACAGCAAGCACTAGAGACAAATGAAAGTTTTTAAACAGATAAGGATTTGTGAAGATACTGAATAGACAAAGTGCTTTATATATATTAAATTGTAAAAACAGTAATCTGTAAAAATAATCAAAAAAAATCAAGATGATACTTATATTTTGTAGCTCAGCTGCAGTCACAACTTCTCTAGTCTGCACTGTGTGCAAAAGACAGAAACTTTTTTTTTTTTTACAAGAACACAAAAGAACCAGCCCCCACTAGCCAAGAGATAATTACACAGAGGAAATGTTTCAGTTTACACAATAGCCTACAAGACAGCAAGCACTAGAGACAAATGAAAGTTTTTAAACAGATAAGGATTTGTGAAGATACTGAATAGACAAAGTGCTTTATATATATTAAATTGTAAAAATAATAAAAAAAATCAAGATGATACTTATATTTTGTAGCTCAGCTGCAGTCACAACTTCTCTAGTCTGCACTGTGTGCAAAGACAGAAACTTTTTTTTTTTTTTACAAGAACACAAAAGAACCAGCCCCACTAGCCAAGAGATAATTACACAGAGGAAATGTTTCAGTTTACACAATAGCCTACAAGACAGCAAGCACTAGAGACAAATGAAAGTTTTTAAACAGATAAGGATTTGTGAAGATACTGAATAGACAAAGTGCTTTATATATATTAAATTGTAAAAACAGTAATCTGTAAAAATAATCAAAAAAAATCAAGATGATACTTATATTTTGTAGCTCAGCTGCAGTCACAACTTCTCTAGTCTGCACTGTGTGCAAAAGACAGAAACTTTTTTTTTTTTTTTTACAAGAACACAAAAGAACCAGCCCCCACTAGCCAAGAGATAATTACACAGAGGAAATGTTTCAGTTTACACAATAGCCTACAAGACAGCAAGCACTAGAGACAAATGAAAGTTTTAAACAGATAAGGATTAGTGAAGATACTGAATAGACAAAGTGCTTTATATATATTAAATTGTAAATCAGTAATCTGTAAAAATAATCAAAAAAAATCAAGATGATACTTATATTTTGTAGCTCAGCTGCAGTCACAACTTCTCTAGTCTGCACTGTGTGCAAAAGACAGAAACTTTTTTTTTTTTTACAAGAACACAAAAGAACCAGCCCCACTAGCCAAGAGATAATTACACAGAGGAAATGTTTCAGTTTACACAATAGCCTACAAGACAGCAAGCACTAGAGACAAATGAAAGTTTTTAAACAGATAAGGATTTGTGAAGATACTGAATAGACAAAGTGCTTTATATATATTAAATTGTAAAACAGTAATCTGTAAAAATAATCAAAAAAATCAAGATGATACTTATATTTTGTAGCTCAGCTGCAGTCACAACTTCTCTAGTCTGCACTGTGTGCAAAAGACAGAAACTTTTTTTTTTTTTTTACAAGAACACAAAAGAACCAGCCCCCACTAGCCAAGAGATAATTACACAGAGGAAATGTTTCAGTTTACACAATAGCCTACAAGACAGCAAGCACTAGAGACAAATGAAAGTTTTTAAACAGATAAGGATTTGTGAAGATACTGAATAGACAAAGTGCTTTATATATATTAAATTGTAAAACAGTAATCTGTAAAAATAATCAAAAAAATCAAGATGATACTTATATTTTGTAGCTCAGCTGCAGTCACAACTTCTCTAGTCTGCACTGTGTGCAAAAGACAGAAACTTTTTTTTTTTTTACAAGAACACAAAAGAACCAGCCCCCACTAGCCAAGAGATAATTACACAGAGGAAATGTTTCAGTTTACACAATAGCCTACAAGACAGCAAGCACTAGAGACAAATGAAAGTTTTTAAACAGATAAGGATTTGTGAAGATACTGAATAGACAAAGTGCTTTATATATATTAAATTGTAAAAACAGTAATCTGTAAAATAATCAAAAAATCAAGATGATACTTATATTTTGTAGCTCAGCTGCAGTCACAACTTCTCTAGTCTGCACTGTGTGCAAAGACAGAAACTTTTTTTTTTTTTACAAGAACACAAAAGAACCAGCCCCACTAGCCAAGAGATAATTACACAGAGGAAATGTTTCAGTTTACACAATAGCCTACAAGACAGCAAGCACTAGAGACAAATGAAAGTTTTAAACAGATAAGGATTTGTGAAGATACTGAATAGACAAAGTGCTTTATATATATTAAATTGTAAAAACAGTAATCTGTAAAAATAATCAAAAAAAATCAAGATGATACTTATATTTTGTAGCTCAGCTGCAGTCACAACTTCTCTAGTCTGCACTGTGTGCAAAAACAGAAACTTTTTTTTTTTTTTTTTACAAGAACACAAAAGAACCAGCCCCACTAGCCAAGAGATAATTACACAGAGGAAATGTTTCAGTTTACACAATAGCCTACAAGACAGCAAGCACTAGAGACAAATGAAAGTTTTTAAACAGATAAGGATTTGTGAAGATACTGAATAGACAAAGTGCTTTATATATATTAAATTGTAAAAACAGTAATCTGTAAAATAATCAAAAAGTCAAGATGATACTTATATTTTGTAGCTCAGCTGCAGTCACAACTTCTCTAGTCTGCACTGTGTGCAAAAGATAGAAACTTTTTTTTTTTTTTTACAAGAACACAAAAGAAGCAGCCCCACTAGCGAAGAGATAATTACACAGAGGAAATGTTTCAGTTTACACAATAGCCTACAAGACAGCAAGCACTAGAGACAAATGAAAGTTTTAAACAGATAAGGGTTTTGTGAAGATACTTAACAGACAAAGTGCTTTATATATATTAAATTGTAAAAGCAGTAATCTGTAAAATAAATCAAAAAAATCAAGATGATACTTATATTTTGTAGCTCAGCTGCAGTCACAACTTCTCTAGTCTGCACTGTGTGCAAAAGACAGAAACTTTTTTTTTTTTTTTTTTACAAGAACACAAAAGAACCAGCCCCACTAGCCAAGAGATAATTACACAGAGGAAATGTTTCAGTTTACACAATAGCCTACAAGACAGCAAGCACTAGAGACAAATGAAAGTTTTTAAACAGATAAGGATTTGTGAAGATACTGAATAGACAAAGTGCTTTATATATATTAAATTGTAAAACAGTAATCTGTAAAATAATCAAAAAATCAAGGTGATACTTATATTTTGTAGCTCAGTTGCAGTCACAACTTCTCTAGTCTGCACTGTGTGCAAAGACAGAAACTTTTTTTTTTTTTTTTTACAAGAACACAAAAGAACCAGCCCCCACTAGCCAAGAGATAATTACACAGAGGAAATGTTTCAGTTTACACAATAGCCTACAAGACAGCAAGCACTAGAGACAAATGAAAGTTTTTAAACAGATAAGGATTTGTGAAGATACTGAATAGACAAAGTGCTTTATATATATTAAATTGTAAAACAGTAATCTGTAAAAATAATCAAAAAAATCAAGATGATACTTATATTTTGTAGCTCAGCTGCAGTCACAACTTCTCTAGTCTGCACTGTGTGCAAAAGACAGAAACTGTTTTTTTTTTTTACAAGAACACAAAAGAACAAGCCCCCACTAGCCAAGAGATAATTACACAGTGGAAATGTTTCAGTTTACACAATAGCCTACAAGACAGCAAGCACTAGAGACAAATGAAAGTTTTTAAACAGATAAGGATTTGTGAAGATACTGAATAGAAAAAGTGCTTTATATATATTAAATTGTAAAAACAGTAATCTGTAAAAATAATCAAAAATAAATCAAGATGATACTTATATTTTGTAGCTCAGCTGCAGTCACAACTTCTCTAGTCTGCACTGTGTGCAAAAGACAGAAACATTTTTTTTTTTTACAAGAACACAAAAGAACCAGCCCCCACTAGCCAAGAGATAATTACACAGAGGAAATGTTTCAGTTTACACAATAGCCTACAAGACAGCAAGCACTAGAGACAAATGAAAGTTTTTAAACAGATAAGGATTTGTGAAGATACTAAATAGACAAAGTGCTTTATATATATTAAATTGTAAAAACAGTAATCTGTAAAAATAATCAAAAAAAATCAAGATGATACTTATATTTTGTAGCTCAGCTGCAGTCACAACTTCTCAAGTCTGCACTGTGTGCAAAAGACAGAAACTTTTTTTTTTTTTTTTTCAAGAACACAAAAGAACCAGCCCCCACTAGCCAAGAGATAATTACACAGAGGAAATGTTTCAGTTTACACAATAGCCTACAAGACAGCAAGCACTAGAGACAAATGAAAGTTTTTAAACAGATAAGGATTTGTGAAGATACTGAATAGACAAAGTGCTTTAGGGGTAACTGTATCACCTGTTGGCCTGGTTAGCCAAGTGAAATATCAGTGTTTGGGTGCTTTTGCCTATTGGATATTCCAAATTAGAACATAATTTAAGCCACTGATGAAACATTTTTTTTCTCTTCTGTTTTAGAGTGTCCCTCCCTTTTTTACTGGTGCAGCGGTTAGCATTGCTGCCTCACAGCAAGAGGTTCTCCAATTCGATCCTCAGCTGGGGTGCCTTCTGTGTGGAGTCTGCATGTCATCCCTGCGGTCACATGGGTTTGCTCCAGCTTCCTGCCAAAGACATGCTGTAGGTAGATTGGACACTTTAAATTGGCCCTCGGCGTGAGTGTATGTGTATTCTGTGGAAGGTTGGGTGCTGGGCTGGCAACTCGACACCGTAAAAGTCCACTGCCAGTCATGAGCGGACAGGTGATCCACTGTGGCAACCCCTAACTGGGAAAAGCTGAAAGAAGAACTCCCTTTTTCACATTTATCTGTTACTGTGTTCAGGTGCCCCTAGTCAAACTTCTCAACAAAGCACAAATGGAAAGCAAATAGGTATGTCCTAGAATAGTGCCACACTGATAATATGGGAAATGTTTTTCCCTTTTGCTTACTCCTGACCTCAAAATTTCTTTATGGCAAATAATGGCAGTACAGTTCCTTTACATTTATTACCAAATGCACATCCTCCAAGGTGAAAAGTCTGTCTATTCTTTAACTCCATTTTTGTCTCCTGGAGATGAAACCCATAGCATTTCCTGGCATCACAGTCTGGTTGAAAATCCCACTTTCTCTTTGGGTTGCTGAGCCAGAATTTAATCACTTATTCTGATTATCCACCAACCTCACCACCTTTCATCAAACCCCATACAGTTTCTAAAATGTAGGAACTGACTTTGCATTAATGTTAAAAAAGTATCAATAGCAGCCAAGTAAGAAACACTTAAAATAATCTGCACACAATACACACAATAGAACTGAATTCTTTAACATTATTAGTGCAGTACACTACTAATTAAGAAACTGAACTTCACTATTAGACATAATATAAGGCATTATATTATGCAAAATCAGACTTCAGAATGCAACTTTGCATAAGGAAATTAATCAAGAGATATAGGCTATCAAGGAAATACAATTTACAAGCTGATGTAGTGAAAAACCAAGCTGCGATTTTGTTTCAAATGAAGATGGGCTAGACAGTAAAACAAAAATGTTTAAGGAATTCTTCATGGAGTTTGTAAAAGGCATTTTATGTCCACCATTTGCTCAAAGCATGTCATATAAAGCAGCACTACTGACACAGTTTATGTGAGTCATAATGGTCTGCACTGTGCTGGAAGTTTATATGGTTATTATACTTTGCACATGTGCTGTTTGTTTTTCAAGAAAAAATAAAAGGTATGTCATTGGGAAAGCAATACCAGCAGTAATGCACTGGTTAAAAGGAAAATTAAACCTATTAAAGTTCTTTTAAAGGATGCTGAAAAGAACTGAATGACATGCATTTTCTGCCATTAAATTCTTAGACTTTCTTGTTGCACTTACATTTTCAAATGAATCTAAAGCATGCAGTTATGTCTAAAGTACAAGAATTTAAAAATAAAGCACATTAATAAATCATTTGACAGAACAACTTAAATCCTTTTTTATTTTCAAAATAATAAATTTCAAAATAATTTACATAAATTGTAACGTGTTTAGCATCAGTAGTTTCAGTGATGCCCAGGTAATTAGCTTATGTAAGTATAGCTCGCCCTCTAATGTGTTTTTTCATTAGTGTTGACTACCAAATGGCAATTAATCATGCAGTTAGTGCCAAACCTAGATATAATGCTAAAGATGCAAAATAATAAGGAGCCACCTGGAATGAACATTTGGGGTCACTTACGGGTGAACTAAGTTCTGCTAGCAGTGATGCTCTTTATGGGGAAAGTTCCTCTAATTCGAGTCAGTATGGCTGTGGAGTTGGTATGTTTGGGGTGTATGGGGGCTTGCCCCATCCATCGAGAGTGCAAGAGGGCCAACACTCCCTGCAAAAAAAAAAAAAAAAAACACTTTGGGTGGGAAAATGCAGTTTGGGCATTCCGACGGGTAGAATCTCATCCACACTTAGTGGATAAAATGCTTGCTGTATACAACAAGGAGAAGCAAGCATTTTCCATTTAAA
Organism: Protopterus annectens; assembly: GCF_019279795.1. Taxonomy (NCBI): domain Eukaryota; kingdom Metazoa; phylum Chordata; order Ceratodontiformes; family Protopteridae; genus Protopterus; species Protopterus annectens. The sequence goes on along the minus strand of NC_056727.1, from coordinate 1,155,574,536 downwards.
TGGTCACAGTATATTTTCTGCAATCAATAGCTTCAGTAGTACCCTGCATGAAGGCAATGATGCATTTAGTCTCCAGTGAGTCCTTATTCAGTAATATTGTAAGGATAAGGACAGCTGCTACACCCCTTTCCAAGCAGCATTTCTGAATCTGGTTATTAAAAAAGGAAAACTCAAGGCATTTTATTCAGAACCTATACCAACAGGATTTATTACAATTTCATGAAAATGTAAGGCAGGTTGGGAAGTGCTTTACAAGTTATGGATGTTACATGACCTAAATCCTTTTGATGCTAAAGTTTTTTTTCATTCTGAGTGCTATACCTCAAAACCTCTTAATATAAGAAATCTGGACAAAGCCAAAATTAATTGAGATACAAAGGCCCAAAAATATATAAATATTTTAAATATTGCTCTTATCAACTCAGGAAGTTTCTAGAATAGCAGGTTTTGTGTTAGCATGCATGTCTTGAGGAATACAGAGTCTGAAACTCAAATGTATGTCATTATTTAATGACTTCAATCCTCAGCAATTTATCAGAAATCCACAAATTTTATGAGGAACAGACCAAAAATATGAGTGAAAAATATGCACATTCTGCCAAAATCTGGCAGTTGAAAGGTGTGCTGAGTGCTCATTTTAATAAAAGTAAGACAGTGTTAAGCATCTTGATGTTTTGTATGCAAGTTTCTTCTATTGCAGGTTTGGACCATTTAAAAAGATGACACATTCTTGAAAAGTAGCACTGTAGTTCTTTGCACTGTCTTAAATTATTATTGTTATTATTATTATTATTATTATTATTATTATTATTATTATTATTATTATTATTATTATTATTACTATTATCAGTAGCTGGTTCTTGATGTTGTTGCTTTAGCAAAGAGGTACATTTCTGATTGTGTTATATTGAGGTTACAGATGGCATACCATTACCTTTTATCTCTGCTTTCATGTTCTCATCTAGCTCATAAAAAGTTGCTTATTTTAGATAATAGTTAGAAAATATTGTGCTGTAAGTCCAGACCATCACTGAAAAGGGAACGGATTAGCTCACCTACTCAGCTATCAAACTAAGAAACAAATAAATAAACATTTTATATCTTTATGTAGTTTTATATGTTAGAACTTAAAAACAAAGTTCTTAATAGAATCATAGAATCATATAAATACAAGGTCAATGGACCATGTCACCATTTATACCTTGCAAGTGCCCACTCTCAGACCTTACTTCATTTTTTAAGGAAGAATGGCTATTCATGCCAGAGGGTGAATCTGTGAATACCCAACCAGTTATCGAACTTATTTTTAAAGGAAGATAATGTGCTGCATTGCTTGCTGCAGTGGAAGCTTGCTCCAGAGAAGGCATAGTCATTGAGTGACAAACTAAAGGAGTTGCATCAGACCGATTTGATGTCTGCAATTGTTAAAACTGTATAATGCAGCTGTCAGAATATATATTTTACGATCCAGGAGCCTTAAATAGCTGAATTTCTTCTTAATGCATTACATAAATTGATACTTAGGTGTCAAAAGCAAGACATTGGTTCATAAGTGAAGCATAGATTTTTTGCTTAGTTTGTGGGAAGGTGCTGCATGTTTTCAACCTACACAGAACAAGGTTTTTGGCAAAACACTTCTTCCTTTCTTTATGTTTACTTACCACAAATTTCTAACTAGGTGATGCAAGAAAACTTTGTAGTGGAGACCTGGGTAAAAAGATAAAAAAACTCCAAAAACCTATTTAGTAAGGGAAAAACATGCAAAGAGGCTGCAGTATTTCACTTTGCCAGCAGAAACAATATCTGAAGTACGGTGACTACAGATTCGGCATAGAGTAGCTGTCTAGTTATGTGTGACAAGTTCAGGCCATCAAAAAAGGGAAAGACAAAAAATGGAGATTATAGTGAAGAAGGGAGTAGTTAGGGTAAGCCCGATGTAGAAAAGTGGGAACAGGAGTGCAAGAACGGAAGAGTGGAAGTGGGTGAGGGCCGGATTACATGTTTCAACTAAATGATCAAGGTTACAAAAAAGAAAAGGTTAAGGATTCATATCAACAGTTATACAAAAGAGTAAAATATGGCCACTAACCATATCTTGTCTCTAACTTTAATAGATTATCCAGCAAGAATGCTGTATCAATATATATATTTACTGTTCTTTGCCCAATTCAGATAAGATATGGGGGGGGGTATTCAGAAATATTAACAATGCTATGGTAAGGTGCCAAATATATCAAAGATGTCATAGGGAGACACAGTCTGATGTTGCTGAAGTATTCAGCAGGACCAGTATAGCATGGACATTCATAGAATAGGGTTGCATAATAAATCACAGCAATTGCATTACTGGCAACAGTTCTGCTATGGAAGAGTAATGATATACGTGCCCTATAAGCAGTCAGCTGACATCTGTCACAAAGGCACTAAAACAGCATGCATGAGGCGATGTGTAGTCACGTGTACAGAAAAACTCCTCTCAGTGGCAGCATGGCCGCAATGAGAAGGCCACAGCTGGGAGGCACAGCAAAATGGAAAGTCAATTCATTATACAAATGGGGAGGAATGGGGGATGGCAAATGTAGAAAAGTGGAATAGCACTCAGGAGAACACATTCAAGGGTCTGTGCCTGAAGGAATAATAAAGGGTGAAGGGAATTCCTTTCTGTCAGCAGGTGCCTATTTTATAATTTTTTAGAAGAGGGATAGATGGGGAAGGTAAGAAGGAGTTTGTGTGGGAAAGAGAGATGGAGCTGGGAAGGTTGCAAGAGCACAAAAATGAATGAACAAACAAACATAAAATGCAAACCAATGGTGTAGACCACAGTGTAGGGACAGATGCACAGAAGAAGGAAGGCTGGTGATTCAGAAGTTTGCAAAATAAATAGCATATGGAAATTACATCTATGGGAGAGGGAAGCCATGGTTGGGGATTTGGTGGCATGCAGGTGTCCCCTCTCTGTCTGCTCTGGAGGAAAACCCACCCAGACATCAGTCACATCTATGGTTGATGAAATGGGCAGTCTCTGTTCCTGGTGAATTGGTGGATGGGGCTGGCTTATCCGATACTCTGGCTTCCATTTCAGAAGTCACTCCATAGTTTTGATGAGGGTGTTCAGCTACCAGTGCAAATCAGACACAACTATCCACAACAGTTGATGCTGAGTGACCAAGAGGGGATCATCAGAATTTCTGCCTCTGCCTCCTCCTGAAGCTGACCATGGAGGCCAGCAGTGACCCTTACAGGTTATCTTCAGCACAGTTATCTCTGTTCCCCTGTTGAGAAGTGGACCTAGTAACATCTGGTGACCAAGCTCCAGGTGCAAAACCAAGTGCCCACTGGCTGCTGCACAACCTGCACCACAGGTAGACTTGCAGAAGGTTGAGTATAAATGAAATGCATTTGTACAAATACAATTGTAACTGCACAGTATAGCCATGCCTGTAAACATGTTTATGGTGGTGTGTATTTATCTGCCTTGACAGTATGTCAACTCTCTTGAGGCAAGCTTCACTGTTAAAATCACTTTTCTTAGTCACTGAGAGCTGTCACATTACTGACAGAAGTCATGCTACTGAATAGTGGTGATATAGTCACATTATGAGCAGTCAGATAACCAATTTATCAAGAACAGAAAGGTAGCATGTCTGAGGTGATGTGTGTTCACATATGCAATGAAGCTCCTTATAGCAGTAAAAGAATGTTAGGACAACTCAGGATTTACTCCACACTACTGGCCATCAGCAAAGTGCTGTAAGTAGGTAAACTGTGATAAGACACCCATTACTGCTGTTGTTGTGGGGCAGGGTGAGAGTAGTCATAGCATATCAGCAAAGAGCTATGTTAGATGGTAGAGATGAGACACTGGCATTGGTCAAGATTAGTCATAAACGCACACACACACACACATACACACACACACACACACACACACACACACACACACACACACACACACACACACACACACGCACACACACGCGCACACACACACACACACACACACACACACACACACACACACACACACACACACACACACACACACACACTATCATGTGTAACGTACAAGTGTATATTTCCTATCATGCTCCCAAGGGAGCAGCAACAGCTAGAAAACTTCACCACCAAAAGATGGAGGTGCAGGCTAGCTTTACAGTCAAATGGTATAAGCATCCTGGGAAAGCTTTAAACTAACCGTCATGATGCACAAGTACTGCGACAGTGCAAAGCCAAAATATCCAAAGTCAAACTGTAAAGAAATGGACAGCACAAAAAGAACGGTGAGTCCAGAAACTATTAATATTTATTATTTACTCAATATAAAAAGTATAAAATCATGTGCAAATCAGCTTCAGACAAGCCTTCTTCAGTGCAAATGGCAAACAAAATGCAAAACATCACATCAAGCATATAAATATATAGAAAAATCTCAGACTCACCCCCTATTCAAATCCAATCAAAGCAGATTATTTAGCCCAGGAGTAAATAAGGCACCTAATTTAAAAATCCACTTTATGATTCAAAATATCATACCAACCCAACTTGTTAATTCCTTTATTACTAATATGCTCACTAACAGTAAATCCAAATGTAGCTGAAGTATGTTGCAAAACATGTCTGTATAAAGCATTTGAAATTCTTTTATTACGACTGTCACCAAAATGTTCAAAAATATGAATTTTTAATTGTCTTGAAGTCTGTCCTACATAAAATGTAGAGAAATGACATTCTACCAACTAAATGACCTATTCTGATATACAGTTAGCAAAACATCTAATATTATATACAACAGAAGTAATAGCAAATGAAAAATGTTTTATTTTCATAACATATTTGCAAGCAGTAGAATTTCCACGTGGGAAACATTCAACCAAAGGTACACCTTCAATAGCTTGTTGTCTATTAGTATGAAAATGAGTTTTCTTAACTCATTCACTTTACTGGAGCTCAGGGAGTTTGCACTGCAACTTCCAATGGGCAGAGCCTAAGCCTTTTGACAAAATCAAATTATGTCCTCACATTTCAAACAAATGTACATATCTCTGGAACCATAGGGTTATGAAAGGAGTATAAATATCAAACTCTTTAGCACAAACTATTTTTATAGTAGTAGTATAGTAGTATTCTTTAGGTTCTCGGTCTTAAACTGAATTTTATAATTCACAGTAAACACAGTCCCCTGGATTTAGCAAGGTCTGCATGGAGTGCAGGAATAGTGCAAGAGCTGCTGCACGCAATATGGCTGACGAGCGATCCAAGATCGAGGTCCCGGGACATGCACGAGCACTCCTACACTATTCCTGCATGGACACCACTGCTATATGCTAATTAATTTGCTGGTGAAAATCATGCAAATGAGATGAATTAGTGATCCAGGAAGCAGGCAGGTGTCTGTGCAGAAATAGTGTAACCTACAGAAATGTATTCGGTTACTAACTGAATGCATTTCTGCAAATTACAAAACTGAGGCATGCAGCTCGAAATAAAGCATGTATTATATCTAGAAGGCATGTCATTGGCCAAATATATGGTGACTGGCATGGAAAATAGCTGAAATTTTATAAAATAAAACTTTTTTTTGGCTGATCTCAGCTATTCAAGCATAGGGCAGCTGCGTGCAAATGGGATCATGCCAAAATAAAAAAAAAAAATTTTGAAAAAGCACTTTCCAGGGAAATCTGCATTTTGCCATTATAGTCAATGGCATGCAGAATGAAAACAATACCAGGGAACAGTGATTGCTAAAGGGAAAGGCTCAGTGTGAGTGCAGTAACTATGGAGTAAGGCAGTGGGATATGCAAATGAGGGGAATCTTACTGAATCACAAATTTCATCTACATGTCAGACTGCACCTAACTGTGCAGGTGCTTTAATACGGCCTTATAAGCAGGAGAAGTAAATGACATCAAAAGGGAGTGTGTCATGCTTACTGTAAGCACATTGGAGCATTATTGCCCCGGATTGTGCTTAGCTAAGCACAGCTAAGCATGGAGGTATGTCTGAGGCTGTAATGTCTTACACCATGAAATGAAGAGCGTGTTTGCATCCAGGGGGGACATTTCTGCTAAAATGTGTTTAACTTAGCTAAATGGGTGTGTGCAGCGTGCACTGGGACTTAAACAATCCAAAAAAGTAAAACATAGGAAATGGCAGCACTTTGTATATGTAAGCAATGGGGTGTGTCCGAGGCTGTATAGCCTTATTTACCTTGCCTAAATGGATGTGCGCAGCATGTACCTGGATTTAAACCACAAAAATAAAAAAATACAGGAAATGGCAAGTGGAACAAGAAAAAAAAGGGAAATAGCAGAATAGAGGCACTCAAAGACAAGTAATAGAGCTGGCAGGTGGAATGTAACATACTCAGACAATCACACAGGCAGCATCTGCAGCACACCACTATAAACTATGCAGGCACCTTTCAGTCTGTTTTTTCCCACAAACTCTACACCACCAGTGTACACAGAAGGGGGAATTTTACCTGATAAAACTAACAAAATGTTAGGGGTTGCTGTTGCTCTCATACATCAGTATGTGCAAGAGGCTGAGGATAGTGAAGAGGACAATGCTGACAACTGTCCCAGACTTATGAGGAAGAGGAGAAGAGTGTTCAGGCCCAGGGTAACCTACCAGGGGCTACATGACCTGAAGATAGTAGAGCATTACAGGGTAGACAGGGACATGCTGCAGCAAATTGTGGAGCTGTGCCAGCCTTGCCTCACATCCAGAACAAACAGAGGGGAATCCATCCCAGTGGATACCAAGGTATGTGTAGCTCTAAGAATACTAGCTACAGGTGCTTTCCAAAGAGCAACTGCGGATATCATGGGGGTCTCACAGGCATCTGCACCCAGGATAATCCATCAATTCCTGGATGTCATGCGAACACGTGCCATGAAGCACATTAACTTCCCCAGCACCTGTGAGGAGGTGACTGGCAATATGCATCTCTTCCACCATGTAGTAGACTACCCGGAGGTACTGAGTGCCATAGACTGCATGCACATCCACATCAAAGCACCTCCTGGTGACCGGGGTAGGGTCTACATAAACCACAAGGGGTACTACTCCATCAACTGCCAGGTTGTGTGTGATGCCCAGGGCATTATCATGAATGTGGGTGCTGGCTGCCCTGGAAGCTATCACGACTCCCACATCTGACATTCCTCACAGCAGTATCAGTGGTTTGCCACGGGGGACATCCTGTATGGCCATTTAGTGGAGGATGCTGGCTACACACTGGAGCTGTGGCTGATGACACGCATCAGAAATGCACACATACCCACACAAGAATGCCATAATGAGGCACACGCAGAAGCCAGGATCATCATAGAGCATGTGTTTGGGATGCTCAAGTCAGAGTTCCGCTGCCTTGACATATCTTCTGGAGCCTTGCAGTACTCTCCAGCCACATGTGCATACATGGTCATAGTATGTGCCATGCTACACAATGCGATCCTGCAGAAACAGCTGCAGCAGGAGAAAAATGGGGAAGGGCCACACAGCCCCCCACCATTGCCAAGGCCTCCACAGGCACAGAGTGACTTGGAGGAAGAACATCCTAAGCCTGCTCCTGTAGGGATGTGGAGGCATGCCCAGTATGCTCTGGCCTTGGCAAAGAGGCAACACATAGCACATACACTGACACTGTAGGGCCCCAGGGACTGATCTCACTCACTCTCTGACTCACATGTATGATAAAATGGATGCCAAACATCACACTACCTACACCTGACCATGTATAGGCAGTGTATAGTGTGCATCTGACATAGTCAGCCCTAAAGCACCACCCTCATAACAGCTGCAGGCACAAGGTAAGCCAGTCTCCATAACAAATTAAAATAATGGGGCAGACTTTTCTGATACCATATCTATGGTATTGATCAAGCATGTAAGGGAACGGTTTAGCTAACTGGGATAGCAGCAGACAACTGAAAGCTCTGTAGGGACAGCAGGATGTGTATCCCCAGTACTGCCCTACTTACAACATGTAGTTACCACCTAGTCGACAAATACCATTGCAGTAGATGTGGAGAGCCAAATAACTGGGAGGGTCATAGATCACGTGCATGGATCTCAAAGTGGGGGTCCCATACCCACCACCATCCCCACACAGAAGATCAGCTGTAGACAATCATACAGAAATGCCTGGCAAAGGCCCCTACATGGTGACACCCATGAAATCCCCACCCACAGACTTTTACACAGTGATATCACAGCAGGTCTGGCAGTGGCAGTATGGCTTTGAAAGGTAAGAAGTCTGGAAACAACAAATATCTATGCCAGAACAAGGTGACCTGTGGTTGATACTGTTATGCATGTAGTCTGAAAGATAGGGCACACCACCATGCTACATGGGACCAAAATGTTAAGCACATATCAGCACATTCTGTGCAGATGTGTAATGTGTACAGTGGTGTCACCCTCCCCATAGCCCCACAGAAATGCAGTAACATGTTCCTAGACGTATGCAGCATCTAGTGTCACTCAGACTGATCATGCAATAAAAACAGAAAGCAACTGTCAGTAACACCCACAATCAACTTACTGTTGCCATTCCAGAGGTGTTTCCTGCCAGCAGCCTGGGAAAATATGATCATCAGAATGCACTGCCCTGCTACAGATGGCCTGCATCTGTCACACCAGGCCTACAGACCTCTGGCAAATGCCTATACCTCACCCACAGTGCCCTTTAGGGAGTGTCTTGTGTCCACAACACCAACATAACACAGTCCACAAAATGCAAAGAAAGGCCATACTGACAACTGCAAGGAGCAAACCTGCCTGCCTCAGGGAGCCAGGAATCAGGACAGAGCCATGAATAATGGGGTGATGAAGGTCCAAAGAGTACACCTGTGAAATACTGTTCTAATAATGTTATAAAGTTGATGGAATGATTTGTAGTAGCATGGAATGTCTGATGGGTGTGAAGTATGAAACTGCAATGTCAACACTCTGTAATATCTGAGTTCAGCCCTGAGTGACTTGCAGAGCACTTGTGCTGGAAAACCATTCTTGTTTGGGAAACCAACAAGATATATGAGTCATGGATGTGGACATTCTGTGATACTCCACACAATCGACAGGCAGGGCTCGGAGTGTAAACATGGGAATGCACCCACTGCAGGCAGGCCTAACCCTGGAAGATGGTGACATGTCTTCATCCACAGAACCCTGAGCCACAGCCATGGGGAGTAACACACCCATCCCAGATCAGTCATCCTATGCAACATCCTGACCCCAACATGTGGCCATCCAAGCAAAATATATATGTGTGGCAAACACACACCTCCAGGCTGGTCAAACAGTCTGACACACATAAGACTCTCCAAGTGCAGTCAACCATTGAGGAGAGCCCAATGTAAAGTACTGTTAGCTATAGCCAAACATATCTGCCCAGGACAACCTCCCCCCATATATCCTATTCCCTACAAATATATCTGGAGTCTGGCTGTCAACCTGATCCTGTCTGAATTATATTACCCAACTGTGGATTGAAAATCACACTAGGGCAGAACATAAGTGCACAGAGATTCCAGCATTATAATATATCCCCAAGGTGCTGGACCATTTCCACAGCAGCAGTGGTCAATTGCTTGTAGGAACACCCCTCAACAGGCTGGATAGCGCAAGAATGCATAGCATTTGGCCCATAAACCTTGTGTGTGCATCATCCATCTTTTATACCTCTGGTAAATCACTGTGACGATTTGAGGAGGTATGTCATCTGTCAAATGGCATATATGACAGATGTCTGCTAAAACCAGCCCTGTAACCCTTGCAACCCATACATCACTAAGAGAAATTGTCACAATCATCGTATAGCCCATTATCCCCACATTTTGATAGGTTATCTCCAGATATCCTGCACCATCAAGTTGACAGGTATGGTTGTAGCACAAAACAAACAGGACTGGAGTACATCAATCCCTGGAATGGGGTCCCCCATGTACTATAGAAGGACATACTGGGCATGCTCAAACACTTAGAAAAATGCATATCTAGGAATGAACAGGCATTCCCCACCAAGTGCACTTTTCATTGCCTCACCTTAGCAGTCCTGAAGATGTCTGCCATCATAGCAGTCACTTTTGTTAGGCCTAGCCCCATAAGCTCTGTGACATGTGTGATAACTGCATACCAAGTAAAAATAACTAGTTAGGTAGGAGGTCTAATCTCTGTGCTGGCAAATGGAAAAGTGTGTGTGTGTGTGTGTGTGTGTGTGTGTGTGTGTGTGTGTGTGTGTGTGTGTGTGTGTGTGTGTGTGTGTGCGTGTGCGTGTGTGTGTGTGTAGGACAAAGTATTTTGATAGGTTAAACACCCACTTCACTACTTTATCAGTCCTTCTGATGTCATCCCCTTCATAGGTTCACAAGTGTGTAGTAGGTAATGGCCCAGGAGCCTTAACAAGCCTAGCACATAGAAGCACCTTGCCATAGTGCCACCTGATGTTACATCCCAGTGCCTGTATCAGGTATAGCCACTGCAGTGATCCTTGGGTTGAACTGTCCATCCACTCATCATGTTTCTTTGGAATCGGGTCAGCTAGGTGCTCTGCATGACATGTATGGGAAGTGTATTCCAGGGCATGTGCAGCCTCTTGGTGAGGGACCTGTCCCACCAGCATGTTGTGGTGATTTTGAGGTAAAAGTCTCTACAGTGTGTGATGTGGATGGATTTATATGTAGCATTCCTAAATTCCTATACCAGCTGGGTCATTTCATGGCTTTGTAAGTCAAGCACAGATGGCTGCTAATTAGGTGATATGACACAGAGAATAGCTTGGGTCTGCTGAGTCTGTCTGTGTAGGATTTGTGTTTAATGCCTAGGAACCTCTTTTGTGAGGTGCTTCTGTGGCTTCCCCAGCTGTAGCAGGTGTCTAGTGAGGTACATGTAAAATGGGCCATAATAATTGAGGAGTGGTCTAATGAGGGAATAGTAGACAGAGATCATTACCTCAGTCTTCCCAGATGCAAAACCCTTGGTAATGCAATGTGTCATATAGAAGGACTTCCTGACCACAGTGGTAATGTGATGCTTGAAGGAGAAGTTGCTGCCAACCTGTGTCCTCAGATCTATTATAATGCATACTGTGTTCATTGGGCTCCCATCGGTATGTTACTTACTGTGAACTGAGAGTTTTACCAAGAGGGTAGATGATGCATATTGTGGTGTCATGCTTCTGGGCATGGTTTCCACACCACTCAGTGGTCTCAGTGAGGCCTTTCTGTGGGATGTGTGCATAACTTGTGGAGTCCATGATAGCTCTCAGCTTGCAGTCCTCTGTGAACTTGGTCAGCTAGAGTTCCTCTGTGTTGGGCTGGACCCCTTAGAAGTAGATGCTAGACAGGACACTACCCAGTACTGATCCCTGTGGGACTCCAAATGTGACTACTTGCCAGTCTGACCTGGAGTTTGCCGCTGTCATACTTCTGTGTTCTGTGAACCAGTTTGCAAAACAAATAATAATATATGGGTTGATGTCTAGTTTGTGGGGTTTATCAATAATCCCTCACTGAGTTTTGGACAGATTGATGTAGGCTGTATGCAGTGCCTTACTGTCATACACAGTCCGGGTGACTCAGACAAACACATCAACCAGGTTGAGCAGGCATGATCTGCCATTCACAAAGCCAAACTGTGTGGGTCCAGAGTTATGAGATCACCCATATCTTGGTCAATCAGGTTCCTGATGATGTGGTCCATACCCCTACATAGTAGACTTGTCAGGCTAAGGGGCCAATAATCTCCAGGGTCTGTAGATGCGACCCCTTTATGGAGAGGGATGACTGTAGCAGTGTGCCATGTTTGAAGGACAAAGCCTGAGGTGAGGCTGTGACTGACCAGAGCACACATATTTGGTTCAAGCTCACTTTGTATGTCATGTAGAACATAGCCATGGAAATGTTGGTGTCCCATGGAAGCTGTATTCTTGCCTGTGGACAATGCAGGTCTAACTTTGCCTGCAGTACTGCTGGGTGCCTGCCACGCATCTACCATTGTGATTGCACACTTGTGGGGGGAGAGGGGGATAAAGCTGTCACTGAATGTGTTACCAAGACTGTGGCCAATATTTGTTGTCTCAGGATAGGTATTAGCATTGTGCAGTAACTCACAGGACTTGTGTTTAAGGCTGCGGAGATTGTTGATGTAACTATCAAAGGCTTTTGTGATTTTTGTCAGTGTCTGCTGCATATCTGCCTTTACAGATGCCTGTAGTGGATTCCATGAGGGATCCTAAGTTGTATCTGAGGCTAATAAGGGAGTTCAACAATCATGGGACACCAACTTTCTTGGCAACAGTGTCCTCCTTCTGTTGTACACTTTAGTAATGGCAGGGGACCATCACATTGTCTCCTACTGTTTGGAGGATAGTGTCTGGGTTCAGTTGGCTATGGCTAGTACCATGCATTCATGTACCTGTTTGTGCAGTGCATATGTATATGATTAGACAGTCATGTAGCTATTTCCCATTACCATGGGTGCAGTGAAGTCATCCTCCCCTGTTTTTATATTTTCAAAGTCAGCTTTAGAGAGGTATTGCAATGTGGTTATCTTTGTGGGGGGTGTGGCTGACATGTTGAGTTCCATGTTGATTACAGCCTGTGTGGATCTCACCAAGTAGGGATTGACAATTGTGGATTAGCAACAGTCCCATATAGAAGTAGTCAACACAGGTCAAGGTTGTTGCATCCTCTACCAGGGATCAGTATGAGCCGGTCCAAGGCATTGGAAATGATGAATCCCAGGAAGTGTTGGGCCACTGTACTGGAGCTTGACTACTTTCCCCAGGTGATGGAGGGGTAGTTGAATTCTCATACTACGTCAGTGTTGCATTGGACTGTCATAGATGGCAGGGTGTCAAGGAATGTGCATTGACAGTCTAGGGACATAGATGTGGACCCATAGCAAGCTATGGTCTGGATTGCACTATTACCCCAGTACAGTTATACTGGAAGTATCGCCAATACATTATGCTGGGATACTAGTCTGGAGGTGTTCCTATCCATAATGAATATGGAGACAACACCACCTGTGGAAGTGTGGTGTAGTCCATGTTTGGGGGCTGACAGCTGTGGAATGCATTATAGCCTGATACTGCAGGGCTGCTGTCTGCTGCTGTGAACAACCTCTCCATTACAGCAGAAATTATAATGTCCTCTACTCCAATGAGAGCTTTGAGTGACTGCATCCTGACCGATGTCTACTGTTAAGCAGCATGACCATCAGACTCCATACATGTCTAGTAGTTATGGTGGTAATTACACTAGGAACACTGCCTAATAAGGCATTATAGGGGTGGCAAGTCACTTAGCCAGTACCTGGAAATCCAGCGCTGACAGATGTAGGACATCTGTAGCAGTTCATTGAGTTCTGTCTATCATGTCATCCCAGGCAGCGAGATACTGGATCCCCTGAGAATGACACAAAACACATAAAACAATGCTGCAGTCAATAATCTGCTGATAGTACTGCAGCATCATTCTGGGTGATGGTGGTATACTGCTCAGGGCTACTGTCATACCTGCCTGGACCAAATAATCAGAAAGTTTAACAATGTCTCTTGTCAGTCCAGGGAGGTGTGTCCCAGGGCATTCACACCCACTTGGATATAGAGTGATACTCATAGCTGTTGTGGAGTGCCATGACTGGCTGTGTCATGTGTTGGATGCTGGCATGTAGTAGATACTTAGCTGTTACCTGCTCTATATTCAACTTAATGAGTGGGATATGTGTGTGCCTCAGTACTGAGTTATCCATGATCACTGTATTGTGCAAGGTGGTTAGCTTTAGGAGCTTAGGTTGAGGGGCACACTGTGAAGGTTAAATATGTGTCCTTTGGCATGTGCCATGTCATTGTGTCTGAGTGGGTGTCTGTCTTGCTGGTCTGTCCTGTTTGGGTAAATGTCCATTGAGTGCCTCTGTGAAGATGGGTGTGTTGCTTTTAACTGTATGGCATGGCTGTCATAGTGGGTGCTATGTTGAGCTATGTGTTCCACATGGTGTGGTGCAAGTGTTGATCTTCTCCTCTTGACTTGCTAGTCCAATCTTTGCTGGAAAGTGCATATGTCCACATTGGTTGATATACAGGTAACACTCACAGGTCTGAGAGTTTGGAGTTTAGAGGGGAGGGTTGTCTGTCTACATGAGGCAGTAGCAACAGTGCCTCAGAATGGACAAGTGCACCAGGTTAATGGGTGAAAGCACAGAGAACTGCCCTTTAATCATACCAAGAGGGCTGGACATAACTAATAAGTACTGGGGCTACTTCTGTGATGAAGGAGTACTGCTGATGGCTCCCAGGTGTGCCATACTTATTGATACAATAATCTGGTGAAGTGCAAGCCTTAATACCATTTGAAGTACAAGACAGAAAGAACTAGCACAATGTAAGGGTGGAACTGTAGGCAGACTTATGCCACCTGTAATACTTTACCTCAGCTGTGCAGTTAGCAGCAGCTTTGGCCATTTGAAAGCCCAGTAAACTTTGTAGTACATGCGGTAACAATGTAACACTATCGTAGACATAACTATATAGGCAGGAGTTTTAATCCCAGTACTTGCAAGTGTGTGTGAGTATCATATACCGTCTGGCATGTACCTTTATTGACTTGTGTACTACCCTTCACACTTCCCCTCACCCCAGTTGAGTTGTCCTTTTGATGTCATCCACTTTAGAAGTACCTTTGGACTATATGAAGATGTATAAGCTATGTGGCACATCTGATAACTGGGTAGCAGTATAGTAGAAGTAACTAGATAGGCAGGAGTTCTAATTTCACAACTGGCAACTGTTTGTATGTGTGTGAGGATCATATCTTGTGTGACTTATACCATTTTGATGTGTGTACCATACACAGCTGGTGACCACCTCCCGCTGCCATTACTTTATATAGTGTGGTAACAGCATCTGCCTCATATGCAGCAAGTTTAACTATTGAACAGTCCTCTGTAAAGATGTGTCTGGAATATCCAGATGTTTGCAACCTATATGTGGTTGGAAGTGGTCTATGTGCCTTAACAATGCCCATGTATGTGATATTGTAGCCAAATAGGCCACAGTGGGTGTACTGACACATAAAGCAGCATGAGATATCATACCTGAATGAAACATCATGCTGATATGACGTCTGCCACCCTCACAGGTGGCCAGCCTTGTAGGTGCAATACATGAGTCCAGATGCTTGGTTTTACAAGTGAACTGTTCATGTTATGGGTCACATTAAAGGCTGGAAGAGATGTGGACTGACATATTGTGGTCCTAATTTGTATGTAACAGGAACACCTTGCATCTTAATAGGGGTGTGTACACATTTTATATACTCTGTATACCACTAATGTGTCACACATGTCCCTACTTTAGGCCGTTTGTCCAGCCCATTTTTCTGGCCTCTGTCCAGATGTCTTGGCACTCTCAAGTTATGAGGTATGCTACAGGAATGTTGAATTCATGTCAGATAGGCACCAGTGGTGACCACTGTGATGCAATGCAGTTATCGCCACCACAAGTGAACATGCACATAAAGCATATAGCTATTACATAAAGCAATATAGCTATTACTGATAGTTGTTTACATGGTAAATTGCATGCCCTTCAATGCCTAGGATATTGCCAGGCAGCAACAGAACAATGTCACACTCACCAGCTTCAGGCTGCTGTCCCATATGCAGACGAGAGGGTCTTAGGTAGTTGTGAGTGGGAGGTATTGTCAGCATACTCACATGTGTCCTTGGTATAGGATGTATACAGCATTTCTGCACATTTACAGTACTAACCCCAATAATATATAATGTTCTGTCCTCACCATAGATGTGCACCTCTGTGCACTAGAAAACCCCATCCACAACTGCAATCGGACCTGACACGTGGCTGTAGATACAATACAGATACATGTATATCTGATACATTAGTGTACTAATCCCCACTGGGCCCTTACCTGCACACTCCCTGTCCAATGTGTGGGTGCCACCCACCTCCAGCATGTTGGCCTTTGTACCCTGGTGTTGTACTGTGGTGTGTGCCCTAAGGTTGGCGGGGGCTCATATGCTATGATGCATGACAAAGAGATATGTGAAGTCATTTGTATGATGTGCTGATGACTGTATGCAAGGGTGACAGAGTGGTCATTGCAGCATATGTCAAAGGGCATGTTGGTGAATTGAAAAGAGGGTCTGTGGAAGTGATGGGTATGCACGGTGGTAAAAGGATTGCAGATGGTGAGATGCTAATGGGGTTTGCAAAACAGATGGACATGGCTGTGGTGAATATGTACTATAAGACAAGGAAGAGCATACAATGAGTTACAAGACTGTAGTAAGATGCACACAGGTGGAATATATCCAATATAGGAGGGCCTGCTTGAAGGAGGTTGTATACTGTAAAGTGGTGAAGGGGAAAGTGTATTTAGGCAGCATAGAATGGTGGTTTGCAGGATGATGGTGATCAAGAAAAGGGGGAGTGCGAGTTCAGCAGCAAGGATCACATGGTGTGAATTGGAAAAAGGTGATTGTGAGATGGAGTTCAAGGAAGGATTAAGACAGACATTGGGTGGCACTGTCCACTTACCACATTTCTGATGAAGTACAGTATAGCTACTAAGGGAGACAGCTAGAAAGGTGCTTGGTGTGACATGTGGATGGAGGAAGTAGTACAAGCAGACCTGGTGGTGGACTGAGGAAGTACAAGACAACAAGACAATATACAGAGAAAGAGTTTGGGGAAGAAGGAGTGGGACTATCAGAGAGATGAGGAAATTAGGCAGGAGTGTGAGGAGATGAGGTGCATGGCAAAGAGAGATGTGGCAAAGGCTAAGGATGAGGCATATGAAGAGTTGTTTGACAGTTTGTGAATTACTGGGTGGTTGTATTTCTCTTTACCATGTTCAGTCATTTTAGTTGTTTTGCTAAGGGGTTGTATGTCTGGCCATTGTGTATGGTCTATCATGATTTTGTAGCAGTGTACTGTTCACTTATTTACTTGGATGGAGGGGGGGCAGATGTAAGAGTCATGGGTCCCTTTTGTTTTTGCATACTGCCCCAGTTATGTGTGGTCTGTCAGCAGCATATGTTGTATGGGTATATTAAGACATGCATGCAGATATATTGTGAGACACGTATGTATGTATGTGTATGTATATATATATATATATATATATATATATATATATATATATATATATATATATATATATATATATATATATATATATATATATATATATATATATATATATATATATATATATATATATATATATATATATATATATATATATATATATATTGGTAATATATCTATATATTGTTATACACATGAATGTATCTCCATACATATCTATCTCTCTCTCTCTAAGTATATGTTTCTTTTCAGATATATAAATTTGTAGATACCAATCCTTCCTAGTTGCACAGTGTCACTTCCCTATTGTAAACTGGCTGTAAAGAAGGATATGGTTGAGAAATCATCCTGTAACCAAACATCTGAGGTGGCTTACTGGTAAATTGCTTTGGTTGTGGTGTGTAGGGTCCTTGGTTAAAGGCTTGTAAGGGCTGTTTATTTTGTTGTTAGGCAGAAATAGGGCTGCTGGATACAAAGTGAATAAAGGAGTTTTGAGCAGCTTTAAGTGTGTTTACTCAGGTTTGAGCGATGGTAAGCGGAGCTTATGTATGGTTAAATGAATAGGTGGTTACACCATGTAGGCTTCACTTACCAGTGAGCAAATCTGCTAAGCATTTACATTTAAGCAGTGCTTAAACCTGATAAGCATATCTCAGCCATGGTAACCATTGATCACATTCCAGTCTGATAAAATAGCAAGGAAATGACATCTTTAATAAGTGTATTTAATGTCCTGTACATAACATGTTTCTGTGTGCTGCCATTACAGTAGCAAGGGGTGTGACTATACTGTATGGGACACCTGGGTATCCATGGGTAGTACCACAATCTTTTTTCTTTGTATTTGTTTTATACATAGGTAGTATCCTAGGTTATATGCAGTCACACTTGCATATTACACCAGCTACAGTGCACTGGTTGACAAAATAGTTTAACACATATTTTATCATTACATTAGTACTTTGAACAGGGCTTTTCCAAGTAAAAGTAGATTGCAGATTGCAGTACTAGAACCATACACCCCTGCATGCAAAAAGCTGGGACTCTAAGTACTGACTGTCTTATTCTTGGTGTTTGAGCTTTATATTTTATGTATCTCCTATTGGATATTGATCTGATATGTTGATATTAACTGTAGACTACTATGTTTCTGGAAATGTCATTGAGGACTGCTGTCATATAGTAATATCATACCTTTCAGTTTTAGACTTCTATCTTTCAAACATTCATCCTAATGCATAACCTGTTGGCTATCTACTTTCTGACTGTCCTCTGTACAGATGTGCAGATGTCAGGTATTACTAAGGCCATACCACTATGTAGGTGCCCACATAGTATTGTGCTGTGGGACTGGACACTGCTGCTAGTTCCAAGATATGGGACATTCATTATTGTGGGCCTTAACCTTTTTCCTTACCTGTGTGAGGGACATTACAGAGGTGGTGGGCTACAGATTCACATACAGTAGGTGGCAATACATCACAGGACAGGACATTTGGAGACAGCCAAACAACATGGGGGACTTATCCCCAGATTTGTGAACAGATTCTATGTCATCAGTGCTTTTATACACATGGTGGATTGATAGATTGACAGGGTTTGTGTGGACATGCATTTAGTGAGTAACTTCACGACTGACAGTGATATGTCTCCAACATACCTCTCCACTGGCATGCTGTCTACAGACTGGCCACATAGGTTCATAGGTTCATAAGTAAGTACTAGGCTATCTGCCCAAGGGCATTTATAAGCCTAGCCAGAATGTGTTGGCTTTTGCTACCCCCTTAGATTAGTTCCCTGTGCCTCTGTCCAGCAGAGCCATTAGTTCCCTGTGCCACTGTCCAGCAGAGCCACTGCAGTGATCCCCGGGGAAAATGTTCTGTTTCTCATCCACCCGTCAAGGTTTCTCTTGAAGAGTGTTAGTGAGGGGCTCTGCCTGATGTATATTGGAATTCTGTTCCAAAGCATGGGGAGTCTCTGGGACAGGAATCTATCCCTACAGCATGTCCTATTTATCGTTGTGGTGAGGGTTACATCTCTAGAGTGTGTGGCTGTCTGGGATTTGTTTTTTTTAGGTGGAGCATGTCCATCAATTCTGGGTTGGACATGGCCTTATATGTCAGGCAGAAATCACCTCTGAGTAAACGCTATGCAACCGAGTACAGCTAGAGTTTCTTGAGTCGGGCTGCATAGGGCATCTGTTTGAGGCCAATAATCCCCTTGGTGAGGTACTTGTGTGGTCTTTCCAGCTGTTTCAGGTGTCTTGTAAGGTACATCCCAAATGTTGTGTTGTATTCTATGATGGGTCTAATGAGTGATGAGTAGAGAGGCACAATAAACTCTTTTGTTCTAAATGCGAACCCTTTTGTGATTAGGTGGGCCACATAGAAGGATTTTCTAACCACCTGGCAATATGATTATCAAAGGAGAGATTACTATCTACTTGGGTCCCCAGATCCCTTATTACATTTTCTGTATTTAGGGGACTACCACCTATGTGGTAGTTCGTGGGTACTTTATTTTTTCCAAAGGGGATGACTGCACTTTTTGGCATTTAGCTTGAGGCCATGATTTTGTCACCAGATATCCGTCTGAGTGAGGCCCTACTGGAGGGTGTCTGTATCAGCCAGAGAATCAGTTATGGCCCCTAGTTTGCAGTTGTCTGCGAACTTGGTCAGCCATAGTCCTCCTATGCTTTCCTGTACCTCTGAGAAGTATATACTGAACAGGAGGGATCCTAGGACTGAGCCCTGGGGGATGCCACTTGTAACCAGTTTAGAGTCGGATGTAAAGTGTGCAACTCTCCCCATGTAGGTGACATGTTTTCCTGTTATGTTTTGTCTGTTCCCCAGACAGTTGGTGTCCTTGGTAAATCAGTCGTGGACTCTGGGGAATGCAGTCAGTAAATACTCACATCTTTTGTTATTACTGACGTCATATTCCTCATAAAGGATGTTACAACAGACCCAGTAACATCTGCAACTGTCTCAATGTATGACAGCAATATGTCCTGTGTTTGTGTCTCTGTCCCCAAATGATGTCAGGCTTTGTCCAGATGTCAATGAGGCTCAAATGTATTTAGTATCATTATTTCTTGCCTTCATTCCTGCTACCATCCCAGTGATGTAGTAGACCCACAGACACATCTGGGAAGAGGCCATAGATATGAGTCCTGAGCCTGTACATTCTGAGGTGAACTGTACATGTGAGAGGCCTGTGCATGTCTGGCCATTGTTAACAGACTGTCATAATTGTGTACACATGTTATGTGTGCATGTTATTCGGGCTGTGTATGGTAGGGGGTGGATGTAAGGGCTATGCCTCTTTCTTTATCTGACTGTGCATGCTGCTCCAGTTTCTGCTGATCTATTGGCTGTATGTGTTTGTAGGGGCAGACTGAGACATGTCGTGTACCAAGGTTAGGATTCAAACTACACTGAGAATTGGGACTGTATATGTATGGCTAGTGTGTGAGTGGCAAACAATGATGTATTTATTCACACAGTCCATATACTCTGCTGTTCACTTGGCTTACCAGTATGTGACTGTGACTGTGGTGATATTGATTCTGGGTATGCATTTCACACTGGTGTCTGTTTGTCAGTGTTGTTACATCCCTGTTGTGCCTGATATATTTGCAAATGCATGTGTAATGACCCAGACCAGATTTCCTAATTCAATTACTTTTGGTATTTCACTAAATATATGTTAGAGCACACAGGAGGGTGTTACTACAGCAACTATGTTAGGTTATCTATGCCAGAACTTCAGATACATCCCCATTTTCATGGCTTCCACTCACCTCTTTGTCAGCCTTGGTCCATATTCATTGCAGTAAGGGGTTCTGAGCACACCTGTCAACTGGCTGGATTGTTTCAGGATGTCCAGGTTTATTGCTGATATTTCTGGTCTGTTTTACAGATTATTCTCATTTCTCTGGTAAATCACTGTGATGATATGATTGTAGTCAGAAAATGAGGACATACATTTCATTACCCTTCCTCACATCCATCAGAATATGTATGCTGAAACAAACTGTGCCACTCTGTCAAGAAGAGTACAAGGGGACAATGACCTCTTCCTTCATGGATGCTAATGCATTATTACTGAGATGTGCCACAGAGAAGGACTTTCTGACCACAGTGGCAATGTGGTGGTCAAATGAGACATTGCTCATTGCTATCAGCCTGTGCACCCAGATCTCTTATAACACCTTCTTTGTTCAGGGGACTGCCATCAATGTGATAATTAATGGGAACAGGGTTTTCTCCAAAGGGGATGACAACACATTTTCTGACATTGAGCTTAAGGCCATGGCTCTGACACCAGTCATTGGTATCAGCGAGGCTTTTCATGCCAACATCACTCGGGTAGTTAATAATAGCTTCCAACTTGCAGTTGTGTGCAAACATGGTCAGCCAGAGTCCCTTCATGTTTTCATGGACTTAAGAGAAGTTGATACCAAACATACAAGGACCCAGGACAGAACCCTGTGGGACTCCACTTATGACTACTCAGCAGTCTGACTTGGAGTCAGCTATTTCTGCACTGTGAGTCCTATCTGTGACCCATTTTGCAATCCACCTAGTGATATAGGGGTTGATGCCTAGCTTAGTGAGTTTTTGCATGATGCCTGAGTGGGGAATGTTATCAAAGGTTTTGGCCAGATCAAGGTAGGCTGTATGTGCCACCTTCATCCACAGCTCAGGTGACTGACTCCAAGAAGGTGACCAGGTTGATTGAGCAGGTATGACCTATCCTTCACAAAAGTAAACTGTGTGGTATCCTGAGTCTGTGAATTCCCATATCCCTGTTTATTAGGTGCAAGATGATGCATTTCATAGCTTTGCATACCAGACTTTTCAGGCAGTTGGGGCAGTAGTTCACAGGGTCTGTAGTCACACCTTGTTTGTGGAGAGGGGTGACTGTAGCATTGCACAATTCAGTAGGGACAAAGCCAGAGACGAGGCTGTGCTTGAACAGCGTACACAGGTGAGGAGCCAGGTCATCCTGTAGTTCATGTTTAATACAGCCAGGTATATTGTCAGGTCCCATAGAAGCTGTATTCTTGGCCTTGGATAGTGATGTTTTAACCTGTGCAGCAGTAATACTGGGTGCCTGGCAGTGTGTTAGTATTGTGATTGGTCCTTTGGGGGAGGGGGTAAAGTCTGCACTCAATATGTCAGCCAATATATTGGCAATATTTGTTGGCTCAGTCTAGGAGGTATCATTGTCTAGTAGCTCAGAGTAAATCTTGGTATTGCCATGGAGATTCTTTACATAACTGCATGAGGCCTTGTGGTTGCCTTTACTATGTGCTCCAATTCTGTTTTCACAGCTAACTTTGTAGTATTTAATGAGGGATCACAACTTTTAATTGAGGCTGATAAAGGTTTTTTTCCAGTCTTGAGACTTCACGTTATTCCATATCAGTTCCCTTCTTCTGTTGTATAGTTTCTTTATCGCCGGGGACCATCAGATTGACTTCCTTTTTTTGGAGGTGAGGGTATTGGTGCTATTGGGTATGGAAGTATCTATGCATTTGTGTACGTGTTCACAGTGCATTGTTGTTTGATTCAGCAGTCATGCAAATAGTCTCCATTTGCATAGCTGCCATGAGGTTAGCCACCTCTGTTTTTAGGAGGCTATAGTTAGCTTTGGAAAGGCTTTTCATGGTGGTTACCTGTGTAGGAAGAGGGTGGGATGGCTGTGAATTTCCAAAGGTGATTAATTTGTGGTCAGATATAACAATGGATGAGTTGACTATTGGTGTACAGCAACAGCCTCCCATGTTAGTAAGACCAGGTCGATGTGATGAGCAAGTGCAATAGTATTTCCCAGTTAATGGTGGGGTAGTTGAAGTCAACCAGTATGAGAGGGTTAGGTTGGACACTAATATTCTCCAGGGTGTTTAGGGACATGGAATTTGAGTCTTGGGACATATTTGGGGACCTATAGCAGGCTACAACCTGAGCCACTGTCTTACCCAATGTTAGCTATACCTGCAGAATCTCTAATGCATAATGTTGGTTTACCCATCTGGAGGTGTGTGCATCCTTTATGAATATGGACATGCCACCACCTTTGGAGCTTCAGTCCAAGCTCTGCATTCAAAAGGTGTGGAATGAGTTATAGGCTGATAATGCAGGGATGCTTCCTGCTGCCTTCAACCAGGTTCATGTTATATCACAGATGTCATTATTCCCCATTTTAAGGAATACTTCCAGTGAATGCATTTTCTGATTTAGTCATCTAGGTTGCGGCAGCATGACCCTCAGATTGCATGTGTCTGTAGCTATTATATATTTATGTATATTTATGTATGTATATATATATATATATATATATATATATATATATATATATATATATAGATATATATATATATATATATATATATATATATATATATATATATATATATATATATATATATATATATATATTATCTATATATGTATATATATGTGTGTGTGTGTGTGTGTATGTACAAAACTTGAATAATTTTAACAAACCTTTTCCCTATTGTTGAATCACTCTACTGAATGATATGTTTGAAAAAACATCAGGTATCCCTACTGCTCAGATGACTTAATGGTAATTTACTGTGGCTGTAGGGTGCAGAGTCCTGGGTTCAAGACTTACAATGGTTGTTATTTTTGTTGCTGGGAAGAACAAGGGCTGTTGGCTACAGAGTGATTAAGGCACTTTTATGCAGTTGTAAGTGGGTTTCTGCAGGTTTGCGCGGTGGTAAGCAACTACGCTTAACTATGTTAACAGACAGTTAACGTCAAATGTGCTTAATCTGTGTAAGCATCACTTAGCACCATGCAAACAGGCTTAGTCCCACTTACTACTGCTTACTTTCACTTAACCCTGTGCTAATTTCTTCAAAAGAAAAGAAAAAAGGGGTTATAGGAAAGTGGTGAAAAAGGGGGCACAAAGAGGACAAATCAGTATGAAAGATAGCTAGGGATGTGCAGGGTTGGTGTAGGGAAGGTCCATAGCTGCTCATTTCTTCTACAGCAACAGCTGCGCATATATACTGAATTTGGAGGTACAGTTGGACACTCAAACCCCTGAGAGAGGGTGAGGACAACAATAATGTGTTGTGAAGCCAATTAGACCAGATTACATATGTCCAGTGGACACGTGTGCAAAATGGACAGTTATGTATGGGGTGACATTTTTTTGGGGAACAAATTGCCCTTTTTTTTCTAAGGTGAGAGTGTGATGTTGCGGAAGGATAATAGGTATATTTGGGGAGGAAGGTTGGGTACAAAGACAGACAAGACAGACAAGACATTATACAGTGCCGGTATTTGACACGTGTGTGGTAAACACCTTGGACGGGGAGGGGTTTTTGGTAATCGGGAGAACATGAGCCCCCAAATAGATACAGTTGAACTGAGGTCCCACCCATGGGCAGTCACCACTGCACCTTCATGGCCCCAAAGATGGCTGTGCTGGGAACTGAGCAGAAGGGGCAGGCTGACCCTCTAAATGCACCAAACGACCCTCAAGCTGGTGTTGCAGACTTCCCAGTTCTTTGAGGAGCTCACTACACACCAGACCCTGGACCTGTCTTTGGGTTACAGGATCCTGTCTTGCCCTACATCCCTGGTTGGGACAAGCCCCATCCCTTGAGGTTGTTCCACCCAAAGGTGGTGCAGGACCAGTGAACGAGGAGGTCCCAGGGTGGATCCCAGACGTGCTGGGGCCCAGTGCCATGGCCAGATGAGGCGGATCCGCTGGGATGGGCCTTCTCAGACGTGCTATGGTGTTGCAGTTTTAGAACATATTTTGGTTAGTAATGGTAAATACATTCCTGTTGTGCCTGATAGCATGCATGAGTATTCCCATTAACCCAAAATAACAGATATGGAACATTTGCATAGCAAACAGAACATATGCATATATGGGGCTACAGTGGGCATTACCCCGGCATGCAGGTTACATTGACAGCAGCAGGCCACCAATGATAGTATTTGAACAGGGAGCATTCATTGGAAAACATTCCAACATTTGCAGAACAGAAGGACACATGTCACAGTGGTAGGTTTGGTGGAAAACATACCCACTCATTTATGTGTTTAGATTATTGGGGAAGATAAGGTGGGAGAGAGAGAGAGATGTCAATTAACAAATGTAGATTCTTGCAGTGATCACAGCTTTAATGATCATTGCTCTAATCATTACTCTACAGGTATTATTACAACAACCTATGGCCTTAGTTTGGGCAGTGGTATCTTTGTACACAGTGTATAATTACAGCCTTCTTTTAGCTATGTTATACTTTCTTTTACCGGAAAGCCCTGTGGAGGAAATTTCTGTTAACACTACCTGACTGTTTCTACCCATATTAACAAAGTCAGGGTTACATATTTGCACTCATTTTGTGTGTGTGTGTTTATGTGTGTGTGTGTGTGTGTGTGTGTGTGTGTGTGTGTGTGTGTGTGTGTGTGTGTGTGTGTGTGTGTGTGTGTGTGAGTTTGTGTGTGTGTGTGTGTGTGTGTGTGTGTCTGTGTGTGTGTGTGTGTGTGTGTGTGTGTGTGTGTGTGTGTGTGTGTGTGTGTGTGTGTGTGTGTGTGTGTGTGTGCCTGCTACTGCCATACTCTGCCTTGATTCCTATCGGTCACCCTAGTTGTTGGCAGCAGGAACCAGTAGCTGTGACAGCATTACACTTTTGAACATTTCTTGGGGGAGACCACTTGGTGTATGTATTTATCTTGCTGTCATTTGCAGCCTTGGTGTTGGACCGTGGGTGTTGGACACAGTATAACTATGGTCTTCTTATAGCTATTTTATACCTTCTCTTACCTGGAAGACCTGTGGAGGGCATTTCGTGTAACACTACCTGACTGTTTCTACACATATTCACAAATTCCTAGGTAAAATTATGCATACAGCTTACTACCACTCCCATGATTATAACCGTGGTTGTTTCTGCAAAAAATACAACAAGTTTGTGTTTCATCACAACAAGCTATTGAGAAACTGCTGTCTTTTCTTTGAATGATTTCTATCTAAAATCTCTCTTGGTTTTCCAATCTGACCTTGTAATTATAACATTCTTATACATACATTCCTATACATACCTTTTGACATAGCACAGTGTGGAAAACAGTGATTAACACAACATTACTATTCAGATATCAGATTGTGGTGCATGAAACATTTCATATCAGTTAATCTCATGTCTTACAGAGGCACAAACTTTGTCAGATGAGTCTTGATTGTTTAATGCTTTCAGAGCTATAGTTGCTTTGCATAACCGGTACACATTTTAATTCATACAATACTAGAGAAAACACAATCAGTCCAGGGTTTTGAATTTTATTGACAGGCAGTTACAATTTTATTTATATATAACCTATATGAGACCATTATTGTAATATTGTCTGGTTTATTCAGTATAGACCATACCCATTTTTAATACTGTTAGGTGACATTCTACTCCTTTATATTTATTTGGTATATATACTACAAGCTAGATTGTTACTCACTAGCTTATAGTTTCATAGTTTCATAGTTTAGTACTAGGCTATCTGCCCTGGGGCATTTATAAGCCTAGCCATAGTGATGTGGCTTTCGCCGCCCCATGTAATGGTACAAAAGTGTACAGAATAGATTTAGAATACTGTGCCTCTGTCTAGTAATGACACAGTGAAGACCCCCTTACATGATAGAATTAGTTTACTGTGCCTCTGTCTAGTAGTGACACAGAGATGAGCCCCGGGGTAAACCTACGATCTCCCATCCACTCGTCAAGATTTCTCTTGAAGAGAGTCAGTGAGGGGCTCTGCCTAACATGAACTGGGATTCTGTTCCAGAGTATGGGAAGCCTCTGGGTTATGAATCTGTCCTATTCATATTTGTGCTGAGGTTTAAATCTTTAGCTCTCGTGGTTCTGATGGATTTGGATTTTTTGAGGTGGAGCATGTAAATCAATTCCTGATTGGACATGGCCTTGTACGTCAGGCACAGATCACCTCTGAGTAGGCGGTATGCTACTGAATAGAGCTGGAGTTTCTTTAGTCTGGCAGCATATGACATATGTTGGAGACCCTTGATCCTCTTGGTGAGGTACTTTTGGGGTCTCTCCAGCTGTTACAAGTGCCGGGTGAGGTACATACCAAATGGGGCATTGTACTCAATCATGGGCCTGATAAGGGAGGAATATAGGGGTACAATGACCTCCTTTGATCTGGATGTAAATCCCTTCATGATAAGGTGGGAAAGGTAGAAAGTCTTTCTAACCACTTTGGCAATGTGGGTGTCAAATGAGAGGTCACTATCGACTTGGGTCCCCAGGTCTCTGATTACTTTTTCCATACTCAGTGGGTTACTGTCTATGTGATAATTTGTGAGTACTTTGTTTTTCCCAAAGGGGATGACTATACATTTTTTGGCATTTAGTTTAAGGCCATGACTCCGGCACCAGTTGTCCGTTTCAGTGAGGCCTTTCTGTAGGATGTATGTGTCAGCTGGTGTATCGACTATGGTGCCCAGTTTGCAGTCATCTGCAAACTTTGTCAGCCACAACCCTCCCATGTTTGCTTTCACATCTGAGAAATAAATGCCGAACAAGAGGGGTCCCAGGACAGAGCCCTGTGGGACACCACTTGTGACTGGCTTTGAGTCTGACATGGCTCCAGCGATTTTGACTTTATGGGTTCTATCCTTTAGCCAGTTTGCAACCCATCTTGTGACATATGGATTTACATTTAAGCTGTTGAGCTTGTCAATGATGCCTGAGTGGGGTATTGTGTCGAAAGCTTTAGCCAAGTCCAGGTAGGCTGTATAGACTGATTTGCCCTCATCAATGGCTCTAGTGACTGTTTCTAAAAAAAAGTCAACCAGGTTCAAAAGGCAGGATCTGCCCTTTACAAAGCCGAACTGGGTGGGATCAAGTGTCTGTAGGTCCCCAATGTCTCTGTTTATGAGTTCAATAATGATTCTTTCCATAGCTTTGCAGACCAGGCTGGTTAAGCTTATGGGGTGGTAGTTACCAGGGTCTGTAGAGGTGCCTCCTTTGTGGAGTGGGACCACTGTTGCTGTACGCCAGTGTTCAGGTACATATCCTGTAGTAAGGCTAAAGTTAAATAGCATTTTTATGTACAGGTTTAGCTCCTCTTGGAGTTCACGTAGCACGCAACCCGAGATACCGTCAGGTCCCATTGATGCTGTGTTTTTAGCTTTGCTGAGGGCGGTTCTCACCTGGACATCTGAGATGACAGGGAGGTTACATTCAGCTGGGATAAGTATTTCTTCTTTTGGGGGTGAGGAAGGGGAGAAATTTGCACTGAACCTGTCTACCAGAATGTTGGCAATATCTGTGGGTTCAGTGTATTTTATGTCATTGTGAACTAACTCTGAACATATCTGAGGGTTTCCGCCCAGGTTTCTAACATAGCAGAAGAAGGCCTTGTGGTTATCTTTAGTGTCCATAGCGATTTTTCTCTCAAAGTTGGCCTTGGATGTTTTTATGAGAGAACATAGCTTTCTACTAGTGCTGATCAGAGATGCCTTCTCTTTATGGGATTTTGCTCTGTCGTGCAGTAGCTTCCTTCTTTTGTTATACAATTTGTTTATGGCTGGAGTCCACCAGACAGGACGCCTGCCCTTGGTGGAGAGGGTCTTGGTATTATTTGGGATTGCATGATCCATGCATTCTTGGAGATGTCCTTAGAAAGCATTTGTGAAGGATTCAGCATTGTGGGATGTGGTTTCCACTGGCCAAGTGGGCTTAAAGGATACTATCTCAGTCTTAAGAAGTGTAAAGTTGGCTTTTGAGAAGTTTTTCACCGTAGTCTTTTGTGTTGGGAGTGGAGGTGGGATATGTATATCCAGGATGATTAGTTTGTGGTCAGATCTCACTAGGGAGGGGTATACTTCCGGTGTGGAACACTTTGTCCCCATGTTTGTGATGATCAGGTCTAGTATATTATCTCCCCTTGTGGGAGAGGTGACTAGCTGTTCCATTGCATTTGAATTTATGAATTCCAGGAACCTTTGGGCTAGGGTGTTAGGGCTAGAATAATGCACCCAGTCTATGTTAGGGTAGTTGAAGTCTCCCAATATGATGGTGTTTGGTGAGACATTCATATCCTCCAATGTCTTCAGGAAGGCTGAATGGGGTTCCTGAGATTGGGAGGGTGATCTGTAACATGCTACCAGTTGTATAGCAGTTTTGCCTACAGTTAGTTGCACCTGGATGGTCTCTGATGCTTCATGTGTTGCCACTAACCTGGAGGTGCGGGTGTCCTTGATGAATATGGACACTCCCCCTCCCTTTTTGGTTTGGCCCGAGTTTTGGGGCTGAAAAGCATGATACAAGGTATAGCCTGGTAGTGCTGGGGTGCTCTCAGGAGCCTTGAACCAGATTTGAGTTACTGCACAGACATCGATGTTCTCCATACTGAGGAGTGCTTCGAGAGCCTGCATCTTGAGATTTAGACTTCTGGCATTGAGCAGCATTACCCTTAATTTTTTTCCATTTTTGTTTTCTAAGGAGGTGGGTTTGTCTTTTGAGCCTTGCCTAAAAAAGGCACTATGGGGGTGGCAAGAGCCTTAGCCAATATCCGGAAGCCCAGTGGTGACAGATGCAAGCCATCCCTTGCGAAGCAGCGTGGCTTGTCCAGCACGTCATCCCAAGCAGACAGACATTGGATCCCCCTAGAATGACACCAGTAATTGAGCCAATTATTAAAGCTGATCATCTTGTCTTTGTATTGTGGCATCATTCTTGGTGAGGGCAAGATGCTGCTCAGGGTCAGGGTCATACCAGCCTGGGCTACATAATCAGAGAGCTCCTCTATGTCTCTTTTCATGTAGTCCAGGGAGGTACGTCTCAGGTCATTCACGCCAGCATGGACAATGACGGAGTCATATTTGTACTTGCTTTGGAGTGACCTGAGTGCATGTGTTATGTGGCGGATCCTAGCTCCCGATAGGCAGCTCACCGTTACCCTCTCCTTGTTCAGCCTGGTAAGTGGAACGTCAGTGTGTCTGACTATAGAGTCACCTATTACTAGTGTATCAGGCATGGTGTTTGGCCTTAAGGGCTGTGATTGTTTGACACACTGATTTATTGAAGTATGTGTTGCATGTGTTATGTTTTGAGGTGGTGGATATTTGGGTGTCTGCTTTGGGAGCCTCTGTTGTTTTGGTAAGTTTTTTGTTAGAGCCTCTGAGCATGTCTTTGTGTTATTATGTGCTTGGTTTGCAGTTGTGGTAGGTCTATGTGAGACTGAGTTTGCTGTGTGTGTGGTTGCCTTCTCCTCCTAACTGGTCTTGCCAGTCCTGAGTTGAGAGAGTTCAGCCTCCAGTTTGGCTATATAGTTGCATCTCTCACATGTATTTGTGTTTGTTGGGAGGAGGAGAGGGTTGTCTGTGTACATGAGACAATTGTAGCATTGTCTCAAAATTCCCAGATTAACCAGCTGAACCGAAGAGGATGCTAGTAATCTACCACTCGACATGCTAGAATATTATAAGGGAGTGCTGTGCCTTTAAGGGAAGTGGGTAACTCACAGGGGTGGTAGGTGGATGTAGTGCTTACTTTAGTTTGGGAGTGCTTACTTAGAAGAGAGGTTTTGAGAACAAGTGCTAGGCTTATAATAAAGCGAGTAGACTGATTATTATAAGAGTAGAGCTATCTTAAGGGAAAATTTGAAGAGCAGACTTGGCGGAGGCAGAAAAAGTTTAACCTTGTTCAACTGGTGCTGCGCTATGTGCACAATCGTGCAAAGCCATGCAAATGTGGATTTTAAAGAGGGAACTTCAAAAGAGCTAGAAATGGTCCAAAACAACCAATTACTACAAGCTCTTGTGCTGAGATCACTCCTTCAGGGACAGATAGGCTGCTCAAGGCTCCCCACTCCCACTGGTGAGCAAAGAAACTTCCTTCTATCCAAGTAAGGCAATGGACAACACAGGAACTACACCACAGCCCAGAATACAGCAAAGTCTATATACTGGTCTAAACTAGTCGAGGAGAGGCGGGAAAACAAGGATATTTTTTTGTTTTTTTTTTGTTTTTGAGATAGAAAGCACACAGAAATGCAGGAAACAGTAATAAATCACTTACACAGGCTAGCACACTTTAGTGGGCAGCCTCAACAGTTAAATTTAACAAACAAACTTTTGACCAATTTTCGACCAAATGTAACTTTAAATGCAGATAATATATAATGCAACAAACAGCTAAAAAACAGTTTAAGCTTGTTCAAAGTAAGCAAGAGAAGGTATTTTAGGTAAAAAACAGCAAAAAATAATTAAATCAGGAAAGTAGTCACTTTTCTCAGTTCTCTGCTGCTAGGACCACTCTGCAGGACCACGAGGAGCTGTTTCTGAGTAGTATAGCCAGAAAAAAATGCTCAGAGGTGGATTTTAAACAGGGAACTTCAAAAGAGCTAGAAATGGTCCAAAACAACCAATTACTACAAGCTCTTGTGCTGAGGTCACTCCTTCAGGGACAGATAGGCTGCTCAAGGCTCCCCACTCCCACTGGTGAGCAAAGAAACTTCCTTCTATCCAAGTAAGGCAATGGACAACACAGGAACTACACTACAGCCCAGAATACAGCAAAGCCTGTATACTGGTCTAAACTAGTCGAGGAGAGGCGGGAAAACAAGGATATATTTTTTTTTTTTTATTTTTGAGATAGAAAGCGCACAGAAATGCAGGAAACAGTAATAAATCAGTTACACAGGCTAGCACACTTTAGTGGGCAGCCTCAACAGTTAAATTTAACAAACAAACAAACAAACTTTCCACCAATTTTTGACCAAATGTAACTTTAAGTGCAGATAATATATAACGCAACAAACAGCTAAAAAAACAGTTTAAGCTTGTTCAAAGTAAGCAAGAGAAGGTATTTTAGGTAAAAAACAGCAAAAAATACTTAAATCAGGAAAGTAGTCACTTTCCTCAGTTCTCTGCTGCTAGGACCACTCTGCAGGACCACAAGGAGCTGTTTCTGAGTAGTATAGCCAGAAAAAAATGCTCAGAGGCGGATTTTAAACAGGGAACTTCAAAAGAGCTAGAAATGATCCAAAACAACCAATTACTACAAGCTCTTGTGCTGAGGTCACTCCTTCAGGGACAGATAGACTGCTCAAGGCTCCCCACTCCCACTGGTGAGCAAAGAAACTTCCTTCTATCCAAGTAAAGCAATGGACAGCAAAGGAACTACACCACAGCCCAGAATACAGCAAAGCCTGTATACTGGTCTAAACTAGTTGAGGAGAGGCAGGAAAACAAGGATATTTTTTTTTTGTTTTTGTTTTCTGTTTAACTGTTGAGGCTGCCCACTAAAGCATCTCATGGTCCTGCAGACAGCTCCTCTGATGTGCTTCTTGGACCCAGTGGTCCAAGAGCTCCCTCTTCCTCCACTTCAAGTCGGCATTGTGGTGCCAGACCTTCTCACCAGTCTGAGAGATGCCAGTGGCACTGGTGAGATCATGGGCGAGACTTTCCCAGGCCTCTGCTTTGTATTAGGAGCCTTGGTTCTGGTCCTGCAGCAGTCTCATATCATGTTTTTTTAACAAGGAGTCCTACCATGACCTTGGACTCCTGTATCAGTGCAGCCTTTGCAACCTGCTTCCATGTGGTTTCTGGTTCGCAGCCTACTCAGCTGGAGCGGTAAAGAAAATAGAGAAACATTTATGCATACCTATACATTACATACACAGGCTTTTGGTAAATATTTATTGATATGAATACTTACACACACCTGGGACATCATTCCTCTGATGTGCTTCTTGGACCCAGTGGTCCAAGAGCTCCCTCTTCCTCCACTTCAAGTCGTCATTGTGGTGCCAGACCTTCTCACCAGTCTGAGAGATGCCAGTGGCACTGGTGAGATTGTGGGCGAGACTTTCCCAGGCCTCTGCTTTGTATTAGGAGCCCTGGTACTGGTCCTGCAGCAGTCTCATATCATGGATTTTAACAAGGAGTCCTACCATGACCTTGGACTCCTGTATCAGTGCTGCACCCGAAAGCGCATACCCTCTCCAACACCAGCCATACTGCCTATAGTGGGGAGCTACAACCGGTTATGAGCTGCATTCCCACCTGCAATTAAATATGGCCGATTTCTTGCCCTTTGCCGTGATAGGATGGTTTTGAATATATTAAGCTAAGCTAAGTGCTGGGCAAACCCGCTTAGCTGACTTGAGCTCTGCTTAGAGGGGTATATGCTAAGCACTGCTTACCAGAGTGCAAATACACTTAGCTACACTAGTTCTTGCTTAGAATTTACATATAAGCAATGCTTATTCTGGCTGAGCATAGCTAAGCACAACTTAGCATTGTTCAGCTTTCCTTTTACAGACTATCAGCATTGTGGGGGTTGATTCATCATAAATGACATATTATGATATTTATGTTTGCCTTCCATTACATCCCCCAATGTGCTTTCATTACAGTATATTCTTTTGTGGCTTTGCTGTATGGGGCATTTGTGTTTATATGGGAGTTTCACATCTGTGCTACACTGACACCTCGCATTTGGACCTGCTACACTACACTGGTTAACAAATATATATATAATTCACTACCTACTGATAACAAAATATATTTTCATGCTTTTTTTAACAGATAGAAGTGAGCGGACTGAATGGGGCTTCGAACAGCAAATGCTTGTGTGTTAAGTGAAAGCTCTAAGCAGTATGCTATTTCACTTTATGCTGTTTTGGCCATATATTTCTATTTAGCTCATTGGGATGTGTAAGCTAAGCTGAGCATAGTTGTGCGACATGCACTCCCGCTCAGCTACACTTACACTTTATTGAGGACAGAAAAAAAAATTACATATGTGTTTTATTTTTATTTACTGTGGGAGTTTTCACATTGCTTTCTGCACCATTATCTGTGCATTGCTCTTTGCTTTCTGCACCATTATCTATGTATTGCTCTTACAAACTTAGAAAGTTGGTAGACTAAAAGGCTTTGATGTAGCATGAGTTTTCTGAAGGGTATGATATCTGGAACTCAGATGTCTCTCATTGTTTTCCACTTCACTGTTAATGCTTTTCCACTAGTTTGCCAAATTACATCATGTTCTGGACTGTGGACCATGAATTTGGGGTACATAACTGCATACCTCTCAACTATACAGATTTTCACTTTTCGGCTCATATTTTTGGCCTGTTCTTCTTTTTTTCTGGCAAGTCACTGGGATAATCTCAGGACTGAAGTCACTAAATAATGACATAAAATTAGAATTTCAGATTTTAAATCCTTCAGAATGTTAAAATGAACTCTGTTACTCTCTAGCAACTTAGTTTATTAGGGCAATATTTAAAATATGTCCCTATTTGTCCCCCCATTTTGTCAAGCTTTATCCAGATTTCTGGCATTAAGAGAGTGAAAGGTATGCAGAGCTCCACATTCTGTGAAAATCTGTACTGTTGAGAGGTACAGTGTCCTTTTGCACACATTTTCTGCTTCTGTAGAATGCTTATGTGTCGTACGGCACTTTAGCAATACAGGGGGTGTGTCACAGCTTCCGTGACACACCCCCTGTATTGCTTTCCTGTTTGCTGGTTTTATTTCATAGTCCACGGGACACTGAAATTATTTATTTTACATTTCAATGACCACGGACACTGACATACTGGCATAATATTAGAGCTATTTTCTAATATTATGTCAGTACTGCTTAGAAAGTGCTGTACAGAACTGTCTGAGTGAAGGGGGCATATTTAGCATCTGTGCAATGCAGAAACATGCCCCTTGTACTTGTACACAGATTGTGTCCATGTAGAGCATACAGCAGTGTGCCCTCATTAATATGCAAGGCTCGCTGCTGCTCTACACAGCCCTGATCTGCTCCATGCAGGAATAACACTATTCCTGCATGGAGTTTAATGAATCCTGGGGAGTAACTATTATGTCTGCAATATTTTGTAAGTAAATTACAATATCTCTGCAAGCACTCAAGTTACACGTGTACTGTTAGCAACGTTTTATTAATTTAGCTGAGAGCTTGCATATAAGGCTAAGGAGTTCTGTCTGTGTTACATGGTTGTTGAGATATTTAGAAAAATGTGAAAGTTATAGAATAAAAAGTATGACCAGAAACTATTAAACTGGTCAGCCAGGAGTAGTACAGGAATGAAGCCGGGTGTCAAGATAACTTTTAAGAATATTTTTGAATTGGTTGGTATTTCTGTTGGTTCTGATATGTGAGGTAGTGAATTCCACCTTATTGCTACAGATGTGAAAGTAGGGAGCCACCTGCCGTATTAGTGGATTTGGACACTCATAGTAGAGATTTGTTTGTTGAACAAATCTTTCAATTTCTAGTATAGGGCTGGAAATATTTAAAAGGGCAGGGTTTTTCTCAGGTTGATATACTAGTTTGTGTGCTAAGGTTAATTGGCTATAGGATAGAAGTTGTGGGAGTTCTAATCAGGAGAGTTTTTTTAAGGAGTGACAGTGATTGTTATGATGGGGGCAGTCAGTTGCAAATTTAACTATTTTATTATAGCATGTTTCAAGCTTAATTAAATCTGTCTTTTTAAGGTTGGTGAGAATTGGGGAAGCATGCAGAAGTGGTAATAGAAGATGGCTTCTAGCATTGGCAGTCCTAGAGGTATTAATTAGGCAATTTTTATTTCTGTAAAAAGTACCCATTTTTTGTGAACTTTCTTAATTCTTTGTGCTATATGTAGGTCAGATCTTAGGTTGTTATCTATTATTACTCCTAGCAATTTTGTTTATGAATCAGCATTAATTTTAGTATTATTCCTAGCTGTAATGTAGAAGGTGCTGGGGGGGGGGGGTCTTGTGGGTTGGAAGATCATGATTTTTTTTATTGGGGTTGAGCATGAGCTGATGATTAGAGAGCCATAGCTCAGTATTTAAGAATGATTTTTGGGTTACATCATGGAGGTGTTGCAGGTTATTAGCAGCGCATATAAGTTTTGTGTCATCTACATGTTGGATAGCTGAAGCCAGTGGAGTAGCACTATGAAGGTTGTTTGTAAAAATAGTGAAGAGTAGTGGCCCAAAAATTGAGCCTTGAGATACTCCTAGTATGATTGGAAGATGGGTGTGATAAGATATTAAGCCATTTTACAGATTGTTGGCAGTCCTGTAGATAGCTTTGGAGCCACTGAAGTGCAGAGCAGCTGAGGTTCAGTTTGGAGAGCGTATTTAATAGTTTGGGGTGGGAGACCATATCAAATGCCTTGGAAATGTCTAGAAAGACAGCAGAGACTATGTTACCATTGTTTCTGAGTTGGTTTTGGTGAAACTGAGGAGTGCAGTTATGTTAGTATGATGGGGCCTAAAGCCATATTGACGTTGCTAGCATGTTGTTGAAGGTAAGATAATGAATCAGTTGGGAGTGGATACATCTTTCGAGGAGTTTAGATAGTGGAGAGAGAATAGCAATTGGTCTGTAGTTAGTCAGCTCTGTGGAATTTACACCTTTTTGTAAGGGGATAATGTGTGCAATTTTCCATATTGCTGGAACATGTTGTTCTGCTATGGACCTGTTAATAAGGATCAGCATTGGATAAGATATGGCTTCAGCTGCTAATTTTAAATATTCAGCTGGCAGCTTGTCCACTGCTATTGAAGAGGGTTTGAGTTTTTGAATAGTTTCTTAATGGTAGCTGTGGGAACAGGTTGAAAGGAGAAGGAGTATTAGTTAATATTAAGCAGTTTGAATGTTAGTGATGGTTCTGTGGAATTACATTTAATTGGAGATAATACACTTTCAGTGAAGCATTTATTGAATTCTTCTGCAGTGGTGATAGGAGAGTGTGGTAAGTTGGGGGAAGGGATAGTGGAATGTCCTGGGTGGAGAATGGCAGTTATGCTATTCCAAAATGTTGGGGGGTTATGCTGGTGTTTATGTTGCAGGTTATAGTAGAATTTCTTTTTATCTAGGTTGATTTGGTGTTTAGCCTTGTTTCTAATGCAATGTGGTTGATATGAGTTTTACAGGTGAGCCATATTTGCCAAGCATTGTCTCTTCTCCTAAGGAGCATTTTGGTGTCGTTAATTAGCCATGGTGTGTATGTAGCCTTGATATGATTTGACCTGGGGGGGGGATTTGTTTAGAATTTCAAGGAAGGTGCTGTTGAAATAATCTACTTCAGCATCAAGGGGCAGGTTTTTTAGTAGAGACCAGTTACATTTTTTAGGATATTGATTAGGTCTTGGAGGTTAATTTTTTTTTTTTTGTACTGCAGATTTGGCGGAAGGTGGTGACCTTGACAGTATTTATGTTTCTTCTCAATAGATAGGTTGGCATATGGTCACTAAGGCTGTCAGGTAATCAGTCACTAATCTGATAATTCTGAGGTTTGTTGGTTAGTGTCCAATCCAGTATAAATTGATGGTTGAAGTTTTTATCTTTTCATGTTGGAGCATGAATGAGTTGTGTAAAGCCACAGAGGTGGATGTGATTGCTATGGTTATGTGAATTACAAGTTGTCCAGTCTATATTAAAGTTACTCATAATGATAGTTTCTTGGGCTATGGAATTTGATACAGACTGGATGATGTGCTCTAAAGTGAAGATGCTATTTCTGGGTGGGACATAGGTAGCTATAATGGATATGAATTTGTTTTGGTTAAGTTGAAGTTTAGTAGGTAGGCTATGTTTTCGAGTTAGGTTTTGTGGAAAAAATGTGAGACTACTCTTAAATAAGATGGCTACCCCTCCACCTCTTTTTACTTTCCTGTCTGCTTTAATAATGTTGCAACCAGGTGGTGTAATTTCATTGTCAGTAATGTGTGCTTTTAACCAAATTTCCATTAAAACAGCAATATTGAGGTGATAATGGAACAAGGGTGGTGTGTAATTCTTGAACTTTGTTGACTAAGCTTCGTAGGTTTAGATTTATGATTAGTATTTTGGGTTGTTTTGTGATAGATTGGTTATATCTACTTATAATAAGTTTGGTAGCTATGGTTACTAGTGTTTGTAATAATGTTGATATATGCTTATGAAACTTAAAAGGGGTATTTTTGGGGATGATAAAATCATCCCAAAAAGATGAGAAGAAAGTTTGAGATGATAAAATTGGCAAGCAAAGGAGAGTGGTATTGCTGGAATTGAATTCATCCTCAAGTCCTGGTAAATACATACACTAGGTAGACCCTGTTTCTTTTTTTAAATCTCACCAAGATTACACTGATATATAGTTTGTTTTTTTAGGTATATATCATGGACAGAAGCAAGTTAAAAACTAAAAAAGACAGGTGAGTGCTCAAGTCCCAGGTTAAAAAAAGTGCCTAATCCTGGTATGAGCACTGGTGCAAGGACTGAAAAAAATGACAGTGTAGAATCCTCAAGACATGGAAACATTCCCTACAATGAGGCTAGGCCAGGCTCAGGGGGAGGATGGTCCCCATGTTGTAGAAGAAGTAGTAGTCCACAAAAACTGACAGGCCAAAAAGAGCCATCGAGATGATAGAGTAGACTACTGAGAATAAGAAAGAAATTGTATATTGTTACTATTATGCAATAATTTCAGGATGGAAGGTATTAAAAAAGATTAAGACAGAAATTAGAGGAAAGAAACATACTTGCACAAGAAACAATGTGAAAAGCTTCAAATTTAAATTTGTGTTCATTAATACAACAGATTCATGAAAAAAAAACATTATACAGATCAAGAAACATTAGGCTGTTTGGAAAAAGAAGCAACTGAGGAAGTGTGAAAATATAAAGATTATAAAAAAGAAACATGGGCATGGGAAAGAAAGAGAGATCTGATATGATGTAATATTTATACAAAGGAGAAAACCAAATGAATCAATACAAAAAAAGCAATTCCAAAGATATTTGAAGAGAAAAAAAGTTAAAAGAACTCAAATATGTAAAAATTCACAATACAAAAATAAGATCACAAAGGGGGAACACAGAAGAGAAGATTAGTAAAGCAGAAGTCAAACAAATAGAAACTGAAGTTATGTAATACCTGTGAAGTGAAGGATTTAGTTTAGAAAGTTTAACACAGGTTATGTCACAGCATGATGGAATAATGAATCCCCAAAGTATGGAGAAACAGGAGGAGCAAGAGACATCTGAAGAAGAAATATGGACATGGGAAAGGGAAAAAAAGATTAAATATGGTGCAATACTTATGCAAAGGAGAAAGGAAAACTTATCAATTTTAAAACAACAGCAGTGAAGATATCTGAAGAGGAATACAGACAAAGGCATCCAGATATGGAAATTTTACAATACAAAAAATAAGAAAACAAAGGGGAGAAGCAGAAAAGAAGATTAGTAATGGATAAGTTAAAGAAATAGAAACTGAATTTATGGCTTGCCTGCAAAGTGAAATATTTAATGCAGAAAATCCAACTCTGGTAACATCACAGAAAGATAGAACAGTGAGTCCCCAAATTATAAGAGAAACAATTAAAATGTGAAGCATCTGTTCTCTTGCTACATAAAGATACTCTGAAGCCTTCAGTAAGAAACCACTACACAAGTTCAGTTGGAGTTGCACAGCAAGGGAAAGAACTGACAGTGGTGAGAACTCTGACACAGTCAATGTTGTGGAGTGATATGCCAGTGAGTTCCCATATGAAAGAGCAACAGATGACACAGGATGCAGCTGAAGAGAATATGTCACAGTAAGATGTTCTGAAACTTTCTGTAGAATGCCTGCAGGAATCAGAGAATAAAGCAAGCATCCTTAGTTTAGAAGAAAAAGATCTAAGGGAAGAGTTGCTTGATTTAATAGAGATGGATAAACATATTAAGATCAATTAAAGGAATAGATTAAAGAAAATCAATAAGACCCAAAATGTTAGAAACACGATAAAACTAATGAGCACAGTACTCAAGACTATTAACAGAAATTCATAGGATATAACAGAAGTAAATAGGATACATTACTATACAGAAAAAATAATAACAGATAAAGTCTTACCAAAAAATGCAGGGCAATATGGGAAAAGAAGGGAAGAAATCAAATGTTATCATGGAAGTATCAACTATAAAAGTATAAAGCAATTAAGACAATAAGTGTCACTGTCAGAAGAGAATAGAAGAGGGAGCAGATAAAAAAAAAACTCTTATACAGATAGATGTGATAAAAGAAATGTGCAGTATTAGAAAAGACCAGGAGATATTGTACACTATTACAAATAATAAACGAAATATATCAGCACAGGCAGAAAAAAACTTAGAAGATATGCAGATAAATATAAAGGAAAAGGGTTAAAAAAAAAGCAATCCATCGATGATCCAAAAATGTTTTGTAGAGAACTGGGAAACAAAACAAAAGGAATAAAAATACCACAAAAAAGAAGAAGAAACAGACACATTTTGGAGAAATGTATTTTAAGTCCCTGTGGAATATAACAAAGATGCTGAATGGTCAGAAGAAGTTAAAGAAACAGTACAAAGTTCAAATGTACAGGATATGAAATGGGATGTATAAATGGCCAGAGAAATTGAAATAGAATTAAGAAAAGTTCCTATCTTTAAAACCCCTGGCCAAGATGCAGTACCTGTCTTCTAGCTAAAAGAATTTATATGCTTACACAAAGATTTAGCCTGAATAACAACTACTTATACGTGCACCTCAAACAGACACCAACTTGGTTAACAACAAGAAAAATAATACTCTTCCGAAAGAGTGAACCTGCAATATATCATCACAACTATAGACCAATAACTTGCCTTCTGATGAAATATAAACTATATATTTGAATTGTTGGAGACAGTGTTTATAGCCATTTAGAAGAAAATTCAATCATGGCAATAGAATAAAAGAGTAACAAAAGAAAGTCATATGGAACAAAGGATAATTTGCTGTTAAATAAAGTCATAATGGAGAACTGTAAAAATGGGAAGAATCTAAGTATGGCATGGGTAGATTACAAAAAAGCATTTGACAACATCCCACATACATGGATAGATGAGTGATAACCGATGTATAAGATGCACCTACATTGTTCAAATATATTACAGTGACCATTAAACAGTGGCAAACCACTTTGCAACTAATTCATGATAAAGGACAAATTATTATCCCATGGATAAAAATTTCAAATTGGGGATATTCCAGTGTGACACTTTGTTACCACAGCTCTTTTGTCTTGCCCTTAACCTATTAAGCTGTCTACTTAACAGAGTCATGGTTAGAATTTGGCTCCCAGACAACAGCAACAGAATGTAAATCGTTCTCATTGTCTTTTTGTGGATGATCTAAAACTGTATAGCTCATCAGATGAGGAGCAGAAATGACAACTAGAAAGTGGTCAAAACTTTCTCAGATGATAAAAGAATGTCATTTGGTCTTGATAATTGTGCAAAAGTAGCATTTAAAGAAGAAAAGCTGCAGCACCAAGAAAATATCATCTTGTACATGGACAGGTATATTTTGCAGATGACTCCACTGCTACGGAACAGATTCCCCATCTACAAAATACAAAATTTATCCCTGTCCATTTTCAAGCACAACTTAGATCTATTGTTGGGAAACAGAATCTTTACCCCCAAACTGCCCCAATGGTACTAATGGACAGAGGCAGCTCCTAAATGCTTTATCCCATACATGGGTCCCCTCAAAGCATCTATGGTATGATCTTACATATTCCCATCAGGGATAATATATAATTATTGACCATAGGATGAGCAATGCCACTATATAACCAAATGAATAGGCTATTTTAAGCATACAAAAATGGAAATTAGGCTTAAAATGGCCCTATGAACATATGAACTTACAAATAAATAAATAAAAATAAGTAAGTACGTAAATAAATAATTAATTAAATAAAATGTGTTCCAAGTCATTATCCATAATACCTTCCATAAATCTATAAGTGAAAAAATAAATTTCTTACATCCTTCACATACTTGAGCCTGAATATATAGGTTCATAGGTTCATAGGTTGGTACTAGGCTATCGGCCCTAGGGCCTATGCAAGCCTAGTCATAACAATTCAGTGGCTATTACTTCCCTGGTCCCCTGTTTAACAGGGTGATTGACGTGATCCCTGGGGTGAATTTCCTATCTCCCATCCAATCGTCAAGGTTCTTTTTGAAGAGGGCCAAAGAGGTGCTCAGCTTGACATGTATGGGTAGTCTATTCCAGAGTATGGGGAGTCTCTTGGTCAGGAACCTATCCCTCTAGCATGTTTTGTTCATTGTGATGACCAGGTTTAGATCCCCGTAGTGTTTGGCTCTGAGTGATTGGGATTTCTTTAAGTGTAACATGTCCAACAGCTCTGGGTTTGACATGGCCTTGTATGTTATGCAGAGATCACCTCTGAGCAGACGATATGCGACAGAGTATAGCTGGAGTTTTTTTAGATGGTCAGCATAGGGCATCTGCTTTAGGCTTGTGATTCTATTAGTGAGGTATTTCTGTGGCCTTTCCAGTTGTTGCAGATGTTTTGTGAGGTACATACCAAACGGGGCATTGCACTCTATAATGGGTCTAAAGAGGGATGAGTACAGTGAGACAATGACCTCCTTTTTTCTGGATGAAAAGCCCTGAAGCCTTAATGATGAGGTGTGCCACATAGAAGGATTTCCTGACTGTTGTGGCGATGTGGTTATCGAAGGTGAGACCACTGTCCACTTGTGTCCCTAAGTCCCTTATCACACTTTCAGTGTTTAGTGTACTGCCACTTATGTAGTAAATCATGGGTACATGGTTTTTCCCAAAGGGGATAACTATACATTTCTTAGCATTGATCTTGAGTCCATGGCTCTGACACCAAGCATCTGTTTTTGTAAGGCCCTTTTGTAGAATATCCACATCATTTGGGGATTCACTAATGGCTCCCAGTTTGTAGTCATCTGCAAACTTTCTTAGCCAGAGTCCCTTAGTGCTGGCCTGTACTTCAGAGAAGTAGATGGCAAACAAAAGTGGTCCCAGGACTGAACCCTGAGATACTTCACTTGTCACTTGTCTGGAGCTGGATTTTGAGTCGGCTACTTTTATAGTGTGGGTTCAGTCAGTAAGCCAGTTGGCAACCCATTGAGAGACATAGGGATTGATGCCCAGCTTAGTAAGTTGATCTATGATTCCAGAGTGGGGGATGGTGTTGATGGCCTTGGTGAGGTCCAGATAGGCTGTGTGGACCTCTTGCCCTCATTCATGACTCTGGATACTGATTCGAAGAAGTGAATCAGGTTGAGGAGACAAGATTGGCCTTTTACAAAACCAAACTGGGTGGGGTCCAGCATTTGAAGGTTGCCAATGTCTTTGTTTATAATTTCCATGATAATGCATTACATCGCTTTGCAGATCAGGCTCATCAGACTGATGGGATGATAGTTCCCGGGATCCAAGGTGGATCCCTTTTGTAGAGTGGGATAACTGTAGCTGTGTGCCACTCATTGGGCATGAAGCCTGAGGTGAGGCTATGGTTAAACATGACACTTAGGTGAGGTGCGAGTTCATTTTGTAGTTCATGTAGTAGCCCGGGATGTCATCTGGTCCCATGGATGCTGTATTCTTAGCTTTGGAGAGTGTGTTTTTTACCTGTGTGGCCATGATTACCGGGATTTGGCAAACTTTTGGTATTGAGCTGGGCCCTTTTGGGGGTGGGGGGGTGAAGTTGGCACTGAATCGATCTGCCAGGATATTGGCAATATCCTTGGGATCAGTATATTTAATGTCATTCTGTTCTAGCTCAGAACAGATCTGAGCATTGCCATTTAGATTCTTGACATAGCTATAGAATGCCTTGTGGTTGACCTTTGGAAATTTTATTTTCGTAACTAGCTTTGGAGGATTTTATGAGGGATCTCAGCTTCTTACTGAGGCTGTTAAGGTAGTTTTTGCATCCTGGGATTTTCCTTTTTTCTGCAATAGTTTCTTCCTTCTGTTGTATAGTTTGTTTATGGCAGGGGACCACCAGATTGATTTCTTTTTTTTTGGAGGAAAGCATCTTGGTTCTATTTGGAATGGCACGATTCATACATGAGTAGATGTGCTCGTACAGTGCCTTAGTGTAGGATTCAGCAGTTGAACTTTCAATTCCCTTATGCATGGGTGTAATGAAGTTTGCCACTTCTGACCTGAGTAGCATGAAGTTGGCTTTGGAGAAGTTTTTTATGGAGGTTTCCCTTCTGGGGGGGGGGGGGATGTCGACGTCAAGGGTGATTAGCTTATGGTCAGACCTGGCCAATGAGGGGGTGACCACTGGCATGGAACATCAATCTCCCATGTTGGTAATGACCAGGTCTAGGATATTTGAGCCCCTGGTGGGACTATGGATTAGTTGATATATAATGCATTGGTATCAATCTTATTCTGTATTACATAATTATGTGCATATATCCTTTTAATTTTTTTTTTAGTTTTTCCAGCATAAAAATAATTATAATATGTGCACATTGCAACATACACCACATATTAACTGTTGCAATTGTACCATTCTACAGACTTATACATAGTTTGAGTAGCTTCACAAAAAAGTTCGGCCCCTCAATAATATACCTTCAATAACAAGTGTTATACATTTGCATATGCCTACTTTTTACTGATTTGTTTCTTTCTTTTTCTTCCCTATCACTTTCCAG
The DNA here is from genome assembly GCF_019279795.1 of Protopterus annectens. Taxonomy (NCBI): domain Eukaryota; kingdom Metazoa; phylum Chordata; order Ceratodontiformes; family Protopteridae; genus Protopterus; species Protopterus annectens. The sequence goes on along the minus strand of NC_056727.1, from coordinate 1,155,529,888 downwards.
CCATTGCTTAAGGCTCTTGTGAGTCTTATTAATGAAATAAAGTGTATTTCCTCCTATTGAGGATGCTATGGGGTAAGTTGATAAAAACTTCCAGTTGTCATTCTTGATATTGTTATTATTGTGTGCAGCATTCTTCATACCCTTATAATCCATGACCTCTATAACTGCTGATCCAATAACTTGTTTGGAATAACTACTGTGAACTGTGAATCTTTCATGTAAAGTTCTAAAAAGTACTAATGAAACCCTCTTCATCTGTAAGCTGCTTCACTCACATGGTTTGACCACCAAGTTGCAGTTCTTGTATTTATTTTAACCATTTTTAATACAACCTATCTCCTTAGTCGATGAGAATGCAAGATTGGATTTCTTTTCCAAATAATTAATTTTCTCCTAAACATCTGTCTTTGTAATGTCTTTCACTAACTGTATTTGTATGCCAGGAATTTCTTATACTTATGCAGTATTTCTTGCAGCTTTTTCTCTGTTTGAATATATCTCTTCTGTGCATCTGTAAATGATCTTTACCTATAGATAACTAATCCAGTATCTTCCAAGATCACAGCTATTGTACCACTCTGACTTACATCTATAATTTGAATGAAGGTGCTTCTCTTCCTAATTTTCTGTAGTTCGGATAAAATGCCAAACATAAGTCTCAGGAATCTGTATTTCCCAAACAGCATACTATCTGTATACAAGTTAGAGCTTCACTTGTTTAGCTTTATCTGCCAGAATAGTAGTCGTACATCTGTCAAACAAAACAAATTATCATTTGTCATAGTTGGGAGCAATTTCTCAGTGATTAGCAATGTGTTGTCTTTGTTCTAACCACTTTATTCACATCCTGTAGATCAATACTGAAAGGTAATTCAGTTTTGTGCACCACATAAAGGCTACGAGCTTCCATTCAGCTTTATATTGTAATTTTGACTTTGATTCCCTCAGTATCAGTTTGCTTGGTTTGTAACTTTGAGCAAGTCAATCAGCAATGCAGTGCTCACAGGGGTAACCGAATGAAATGACCCGCTAGTGAAAGTCCCAACATATGGAGACTGAATGGATGAAAGATCAGACTGGAATATGCCATGTCTGAGATGCCATTTCTCAGACTATTCACTTTTCTCCAAGGTAAGGTGATCTCAGAGTTGGTATATATAAGTTCAATGGGTATGGGGGTGTGGGGGGCCTTACTCCCTCCTGCAAAAAGAAGTTTAAAAGAGAACAGTGATTTTTTAGGTTTGCTCTTCTCCTGTTTTTTTTTTTTTTTTTTTCATGTTGTTCAATAGGGATCCACTCACAGGTTATCCCTGGAAAGAAACACTTGTGGCAAGTGTATGTACCAGAATGACAACTGAAGAAAGCATAGATATGTATTGTGTTCTGCTTCACAACGTTGATGATCATGCTGTTTACCATTCTTTTGTTTTCATCTGTGTCTGACTGATAACTGATAACTGAGCTTTCCATTAACTTTACCTCCTTGTCATTTCTACAAAAGAAACTTACTGTTTTTTTTTCCTTGGAGCATGTACTCCTGATACAGAAAAAGAATTAAATTAAAATAATATTGACTTGGTAAGCTAACCAGATCTGTAGTAAATCATCATTGTTATGCAAATGTTTTATAGCTGTTTACTAAAGGCAGGATCGCTTTGGGAGTGTGTATTTACTTTGCCTGTGGGCAAGGTCACCAGACTTAACAATTTCTATCTTCTTAAACATCAAATAACCCAAAATATTAGGTGAATTAACTTACTGATGCTGACTTACTGTTTGAAAGTGGATGTTACACTTTTTCTTTTATATTCGGATCAGCTGTTTTTGATCAAATGGATTTACTCGATGCACACATTGCATTAGTAATGTGTACCCTGCTTTCCTATCAGCACTTTTCATCCCCAGTTCTTTAAAATAAATTTATTGTATAAGATTTTACTCTGTATCTGTGCCTAAATTAAATTCAGTACATTATTTATTAATCATCAGTTTCTTCTGCTAGAATATCTTGCTGTAATTCATATTTATTCTTTGACTCCACAGTGTTAACGTTTCCATTTTAATAATTCCTATGAACAGATACTTTTCTGCATTTCATTCAGTAACATGTAAATTCTTTTGAACACTTTTTTCCATATTTTTCTAAATTGTCCTATCTACCTCAGTTTCTCCAAGCCTGATTAAATTCTGGACATTTCTTTCTTGTCTGCTTTTAGCCAAGCCTAGTAAATGATATTTAAACTTCAACCACCATACTTTATAGACAGCTCATGACTCTATCTATCTTGTCAAAATTAATGCTACAGTTTCCCTTTTTCTGACATGATTCCATTTCCTCAGTTACTTCCATAGCTGTATGTGTGTAATTTTACTCACTTTCCATAAATGCATAATTTTAGATAAGGTCAGGTCTGTTTATCTCAAAAGTCTTGCAAGTTTGCCTTTGTTGCATCATTGTTCATGCTACAAGTTATCTGTCACTTATCAATAAATCATGCAGCTCATCACCAGCTAACCACCACAGTGGTTGGCTCAGTGTTTCAGCTCTGTAACATAAGCATCTATAGCTGCCGTTATACCTTATATATTTGTAAAGAATAAATGGCATGTTTTATAAGCTCACAGTAATTCACCATTTTTTACTTAATGATGCTGTTTTATCTCTGTTCTTTCCTTTATTGAAAAAGAATTAAATACTATAAAATGTTCTGTGTGATATAGAAAGCTTCCCAACTGTTTAACCTATAATAATGAACAAATCAGATTTATGCCTCCACAGCTTTCAGTTGTCATCTAAATTACACTGCAACGAAAGCATTTCTTGTATTTGCAGATAGACTACTCCTCTACAGAAGAACACATCATTCTTAAAGTTTCTCATTAACTGAGTTATAGACAAAATAGAAACTTTATTAAAAAGATATATGAATTTCAAACTGTGAATTATGCTACTAAATATGTGGCTGTTCAGAAACTGGAGAATGAATAAATATATTCCCTTCAGTAGGTTATTGGGCAATTACTAACCTAATGACCCTAAGGGGCCTTTTTAAACTGATCCTTAATTTTTAAGGTGAGACTCAAATCCTGTGCTTTATGGATGTGATGTAAACACCTTGATGCCAGCCATCAACCCAAATGCTTCAAATGGCATGTAACATTTGTTTGCCAAGATGTTTATAGACACATTGTGGATTTGTTACCAGCCTCCATAAAATGTTTACTGTGACTGCCTATTGTAATCAAAAACATCACATGACATGTCCATTAAAATTCCTGTATCAAGAGATGCTACCATATGCTATGCCCATTGTGTGTGTGTGTCAAAATATTAACTAGCACAGACATAGCAAAAAATGCATGGTAGCAGAATCATGTTTGTTCATCAAATATTTGGAGTTCAGCAATGACCTCTAGTTGCTAATTGCTCAGAACGTGTATGTTTTTCCCATGACTGCCTTTCTTTTTTCATCACAGCACTCCAATTTATTATCTCCTTACAAAAGAATGTTAGTTGATTTGTTACAAAAAAGAGCTCCTGTATATCATGATTTAAATCATTGTTCGAAATGGTCCGTTACACTTTTTCAGTCAGAAGAATCTTGTTCCTAGTTAAATCCTTTGTTGCAGGCCGTTTCTCTTTGTTTATGTCTGGGTTTGCTACTCTATGCTTTGATTGTGTCATCTAGATGATGTTGAATAATATGACAGGTGATGTTTTACTTCCTACAGTATAAATATCATGACCATAAGTATCACTCGCAACTAAATAAAGGACCATTTTAAATTCTCTCTATTTGTCACTTAAATGTGGCAGACTGATATACTCACTGACATAATTTAACATGTGATGAATCAGTTTTTCTCTTAATTAGAATAAAACTAAGAAAACAACAGAGACCTTGCACTATAACTTTATTTCTGTCTAGCTCTGATTAAATAGTAATGGCCTTGTCTCAAACACATTCCAAATGAATTCATATTCTTTGTACAAGTAATGCTACCATAAGATAAAATAACAATTCCACCCACCCAAAATCAAAATAGTACTGGCATGTAATTTATTAATCATGTTGAATACATAGAATAGCATATCATGACATCTTAATCAGCAAAAGCATTCTGTACCTCCTAAGAAAAGTAATAATATATTGGTTTATTGTACAGAATGAAGCAATTCCTTACAAAAGAAAGAGTTATATTTATTTTAATATATTACTATTATTATGGCAGCACAATTATCCAAATGGACACAGATTAGCCACTCATTCTGAAATTCAAAAATGATTATGCTTTAAAGTACTCAGACTACTAAAATAACACAAAGCAACTATATCAGGTATGGAAGTGCAACCATGCATGTCACAGGAAACATACATACATACATACATACATACATACAAATGTTTCAAGCACTGGCATAAATGTCCTTCTAGCTTGCCAATATGCCAAAACACTTGTTCCCATAATAAATGCCCAGGCTGTTCTTAAAAATATCGAAACTAGTACTTCCTTTAATGTAATTTGGTAGTCTGATAGATTAGGTTACACAGATTCAATGCAAAGAAGAGCCACGAGTATAGTAATACTGCCTAGCCTGTAGAGCAGCACAGTTATGAGAAAAGTCTTAACAAATAAAAAAAATAAAAGTTATTGTGCTAAAAGCATAAGAAGTTCAGCTTTACCATAGAAGGCAATTACATAGCATACAGAAAAGCTTGAGGCTGGTAGGTAAGTTGGTGAAAGATGGTAGGGAGCTCAGATAGATAGATACAGCTGCAAGGTAGAAAAGATTTGCTGTCTTGTGTGCTACTTTACAGTCTAGTAATATTAGTCATTAGTTAGATGGATAAGCATCAGACAGACTTGTGCAACCTGTAAGATCACCATTCTGCATGACAGTCTTTCTCTCTTTGCCATGCAGCATGATAGCCAGGCTCTGAATGGTGCATTGCAATAGTTCTGCCCCAGTGTTATCACTGCACTGCTACAACAATGCTGCAATGGCTGCCAGTGATTAGCGAGGTAATGTCTGAGTTGCTACCATGTATTCATAGACTACTATAAAAAGGTTTCTGCCCACAGTTCTGCAATTATCTGAGCTCATACCTAACCAATGAGGGCAAAGAATAATTCTGAAAGTTGAAGAGAGCTTTTAAGCCATCATACAAAAATAGAGCATTCTCTCTCTTTCAATTAAAATCTGCCAGCATTATGCATCATTAGGAATGTCATTAATATGCACTGTGAATGAACATACATTCTGCATTAAACGGATGTATATCCTATGGGATTACATAGACAGAAGCACTCAAGGCAAACCCTAGCTAACTTTGTAATTCATTAACTCACTTGAGGATTTACTTTCCAGATTTTTCTGTACTGTTTTGCTAAAATTATAAATCACTATTTCTCACCTACACACTTCCTTCCATTACAATGTATGACATTTTTCACCATTCTAATTTTATGTATAAAACTCCCACAAATGAATATTACTCTAATGTCTTCTGAGTTCTCATGGTAATTGTAACTTTTTTTTTCAGAAATCTGCATGTTAGCGATACCTGATTTCCCCTTTTTGCTTACATATTACATGAGCCCAACAGGCAGTAAAGTTATAAGACTACTAAATTATGAACTGTATTTCTTTCTCTTTAAATATAACATTTTATGGCCATCACATCAAGTCTGGTGTAGCACAGAACCAATAATAATATCTGTGACATCAAAATACTTTCTTTGTTAGAACTGACCTTGACAGAGTATATTTTCTTTAAGTGCACATACATACATAGGAGGGCGGCCACGGTGGTGCAGCAGTTAGCGTTGCTGCCTCACAGCAAGAGGTTCTCTGGTTCAATTCTCAGCTGGGGTGCCTTCTGTGTGGAGTCTGCATGTCCTCCCTGTGGTTGCGTGGGTTTCCTCTGCGTGCTCCGGTTTCCTCCCACATCCCAAAGACATGCTGTAGGTGGATTGGACACTCTAAACTGACCCTGTGTATGTGTGTGTGTGTCTTCTGTGAAAGGCTGGGACCCAGGCTGGTGACTCGACACCGTAAAACTCCACTGCCAATCATGAGCAGACAGGTGATCCACTGTGGCGACCCCTAACCAGAAGAAGAAGATACATAGTATGCAAAGACACAAATCTTTTACTGTAGAATTCATCCTCTGGTCCTGTCTCTAAATGGATAATATCTAGTAGATATAAAATTGTCAACAAAGATAATATCACGAAAGAGACATAATGAGATGTGATTTACTACCTGATAACAAAATACCATGTTGCATAATAAGGAGTGAATTATTTTCTCTGAATACCTTTGCCACAAGCAATATACTGTTATCAGACCATAAAACAAGTCTTAGATGTCATATTCTGCTAGAAAAATACCACCAAGCAAAACAGAGTACAAAATAAGTGTGTGTGTGTGTGGGGGGGGGGGTGGAATATCAAAGAAGAGATAGGGGTTATTGGAAAAGAGAAAAATGTCAATTTAATTAGAATGTTTTATTTTCAGTCTGAGCTACTCCTGCATGCCCCCCATACACACATGCAAACATGCTCACACAAACACAGACACACACACACACACACACACATATACACAAGGGCAAATAGAATATTGTTTATTTAAGGGAGGGGTATTAGCAAATTGTTTATAACTGCACAATTGCTGAAAACTTCATTTTCATTTGTCATGTGACTAAGCAGTCAGCTGGAATTAGTTTCCCAGCTGTATTCAAGTCCATTCCTTCATTTGCAGCTCCATTTTTATCGTCTAGGAATGTTGCATATAAATATATAATGAAGTATCTAATAGATTGTTCACTTTTTATTTCTGTTTGTTAACCAAGTTGATCATCTTAAAGGTTTTTATTTTTCTTATTTATGGGAGAACTGCTGTACTATTTATACTGATAGAAAAATGCTCAGCGCACCACAGAAAACACTTATCTTCTTCTGATAATTTTTATGGGGTCATTAACACATACACACAACTTGATATTTTGTTGACAGATGTGACCACTCTTTAACTTTTCACCCAGAAGACCACACTTCAGGAGTTTAACACCTCCCACCTTTATGCTGTGCTACAATACAAGCATTTTAGTATAAATCCCAGCACCTAACATGAGAACAGAACACACAGTTTTTTAAGGTCTCTGGTATCAAAGGCAAGTATGCTAACCAGTAGGCTATTTGGTTACATTAACCAGAGGGAAGGCATTTAATGGTGGTAGTTTTTGTCTGTTATATTGGGTCAATACTGTGGCATGACTTGTGCATGACATCATAACAGGGAAGGTTTAAGTCAGTCAAAAGTGTGAAAGTTCTATTTTCTTAAGTGCTGCACTGTGGGAGTAGTAGTGCACTGTAAGTGATCATTGACCTTCCATATATAAAGATGTATCATATATGGCATTCATAAGCAAACAAGGAATATTCATGTTAACCCATTTGTAAAAAGAAGCCTCACAACACATTTTCTAAGCAATCATGTCCTGCGGTATTATTTTATTTATTTTTATTTATTTCACATTTGTTTACCAGGAAAGTCTAACTGGACACAGGTCCTTTTTCAGCAGAGGCCTGGGGAGAAATGCTCCATGAGTAACAATAAATTTTCATACACACATTACAATAATCAAAAAGTATAAAGTAAACAAAATGTAGTACACATAAGCGCATACACATTTGTTACATCTTGACAACAAAACTGAACATAGCTAGTACTATTTGTAGGTATGACTTATGTCAAGATATAAAGTTAAGAGAGGTCGGTAGGAACAAAGGATTAAACACCGGGGGAGAAGTTGAATATGTTTTGGGTATACTGTAATGTATCAGAGCACTCATGAGGGGTTAGCAAAGGAACATAGCCACTTATTTTTTTACATAAGCTTTAAGTGATTCCTTAAAGTGGTTAGTGGATGAGATTGAGAGAATGGAGTTAGGAAGGGAGTTCCATATATGAGATATATAGCTGGAAAATAAAGATTCTCCTGCAGTGTTGTTGGCCTTGGAGATGGTGAGTAAGTTCTTGTTGTTAGAGTGAATTGGTCTGCTGGAACTGTAAGGAAGGATGAGATTTTGTAGTGCAGGGGTTCTCGTTGGCTGTTACAATTTTGTGAGTTAGAGAGAGTTGGTTGTAAAGAATAATGTTGGGAAGCTCAAGCCAGTCTAGTATCCTTAAAGCTGTACAATGATGTGTTCTATATGGGCAGTCAGATGCAAACTTAGCAATTTTATTATAACATGCTTCTGGCTTAGATAAGTCAGTTTTCATTAGACTATTTAAAATTGGAGAGGCATATAGTAGATTGGAGAGCAGATGAATTTGTGCTAATGTAATTTTGGCCATTGTGGTCAGGAACCTTTTGTGCCTATATAGACTTCCAAGTTTCTTATGGACTTTTTTATAGTTAGGGAGACATGCAAGTCAAATTTTAGGGTATTGTCTATTTCCACTCCAAGAAGCTTTGTATGGGTTGTTGGGGAGATCACAGTATTTTCTTTGGCTATTATGTTAAATGCTGGGCATAAGATAGATTTCTTGTTAGGTTAGAAGAGTAATAATTTAGTTTTGTTTGGGTTCGGGATTAGATGGGCATTGGCTAACCATGTTTCAACAGAAGTGAAAGATTCCTGTGTTTGAGAATGAAGAGTTGATAGAGAAGTGGCAGCACAGATAAGTGTTGAATCATCTGCACACTGTATTACAGAACCATGTGGAGTAGCTGTGTGTAGATTATTAGTAAAGAGGGAGAAAAGAAGAGGGCCTAAGATAGATTCTTGGGGGACACCAATGGATCAAGGAAGGCATGGAGATAGGTCGCCCTGCCATAGAACAGATTGTTGACGCCAAGATAAATAGTTATGAAACCATGCTGTGGCAGATGGTGAGAAGGATAGTTCAGTTAGTACATCTATTAGTTTAGAATGGGAGACCGTATCAAAAGCTTTTGATAAGTCTAGAAAGATGGCAGTTACAAAGTTACTGTTATTCCTGTGATGGTTTATGGTATTAGTGAAGGATAAGAGAGGTGTAGTGGTACTATGTGATGGACGAAACCCATGCTAAGTGTTTGCGAGAAGGTTATCTGTTAGTAAGAATTTCATGACCTGGAGATGAATACACCTTTCAAGTAGCTTAGAAAGAGGTGAAAGAATAGCAATTGGCTGATAGTTTGTCAGTTCTGTGGAAGGTCCCCCTTTATGTAGTGAGATTACATGGAAAATTTTCCACAGTTGAGGGACCTTGTTAAGAACTGCGATGCTGAAAAATGCAAATTGAGAAACTGCTGGCATAAAGCTGTCTTGTAACTACTGTCTAATATGCATAAACTTCTAAAAGTGAACAGTTTCAAAGATTGTATTTTGCTGTTCTACTGTAATACAGCTGTGATAAAAGTAGCATTCTGTTTGTTTGCATAGTTTTCAAAATCTAGCACCAAGTGCCTCAAGTCAGTGCAATCACTATCTTTAATATACATGTATTCAAACTGTTAATATTGTTGTCCACTGCTTTTTATTAGGGCTGAAAGATATTAGCAGGTAGAAAACAAACAGAATTTACTTCAGTTTTTTTTTTTTTTGTTTGCTTTTCTTATGCTTCCAACACATAGAATTTACTGACTGCTAGTCATGGATTATTTACCTTTAACACAGCTACAGAGTTATAATGTGAAATGTTCCTATCCCAAGATTTTGTAAAAGTGAATAGTATAAGTAATTGTGGAACAATGCAATTCTGCCTGAATTAGAATACAGAATTACAGAAAGGCTGTCCTACCTGAAACCCTATAACCTGAATATAGAAAACTTCACTGCATTGTATGCTAATGACTGTATAATGAAGTGCTGTGCATAATAATGAGACAAAACAAGATGGAGGAGCATTTTGGTAATGTTTAAATGCCACACAGTAATGTTACACTCACATTAGAAGGAGAACATCACATAAAATATGCTTGGGGCTATTGCAGCCATTTTAAATGTATACCTGCAGGAGTCTCTCATTGCAGCCGCTTAGTGTCACCCCTGGAAGTGCTGGGTCATCCAACCGTGCTTAACATTTTACATTCTGTATGGCACCAATATATTGGAGCATTACAGTGTCAACAGAGACACCATGCAAGAAGTAATTAGAATATGTCATCTTCACCTTTAGCCTCATGAGAGTCCTGGAGTACCTATCCCAATGGACACTAAGGAATCTGTGAGTTTATGTATATTAGCGACAGGGACCTTTCAGTGACCTACTGGGGACACAGTGGGGGAATCTGATTCCTTTGACTAAAGAATAATACATTTGTTCCTCAATGCCATGCTTCAGCATGTGGGATGGTATATGCGGTCTCCGTGTAACTCAGAGCAGACAGCAAACACCATGTGGGAATTCTATGAAAAATATAATTTCCTGGAGATTCTGCGAGCCCTAAATTGTACCAGCATTGAAACAAAAGCCCCATCTGGTGAATAGGTAAGGATGTAAGTGAACTGCAAAGGGTATCACTCCATCAACTGCCAAGCAGCCTGTAATGCACAGGGTGTCATCTACAATCTGCTTGCAGGCCACCTGGGCAGTTTTCCTATCTTCAACACATGTGACTTTTATCAACAGTTTGAGAAGTGACTTCCCACAATTGCATCGTTTGTGTAATTCTGGATATGCCCTAGAATTCTGGCTTATGACACACATTAGAAATCTACACAGTCAAAATAACATGGGATACAACTGTGCACTATAACAAACCAGAAATATTATAGATCATATGTTTGAGATTCTAAATTCTTGCTTTCACTATCTGGATTATTCTGGGTGTGCTTTGCTGTATGACCCTGCCACGTGTGATAAAAAACTGACTGTGTGTGCAATGTTACAGAATATATGAAGACATTATAGATAGGTGGTATCTTGCAGGAACAGCACTTCCCAGCTCAACGGGTGGCAGAGAAGACAGCAGCAAGGGATGATCATGCCAGGTAGAGGTGGGTAGCTTATCCAGTGGCACTAGCAAAGAGGGAGTAGATTTAATAGAGATTTGCAACATAACTATGTGATAATTAAAGAGACATACTACAGTAAAAATGATGAATTCAAAAATACCAGACTTTGCTTATTGATGCCTAGCATAACCACACTCTGCATCAGACATTGGTGACCCAAGTAACAATGTACAAAAGACAGGACACATTTGTTAGTAGGGAAATATGTGAGTGCTGAGATAGAGCCAAAGAAAAGTTGTGCTTTTATGGATAGTGTATTAAGTGGGTTGTGAGATGGATACTGTATAGAAGTGCCAGGGTCAGTGGATTCCTCAGCTGTACTGCTGACTATTGTGGCATGTGTGAATGCATCTGCAGTGACACAGGCTCAACACTTGGTGCAGCTGTGCAGCCTGGCCTTGAGGACAGATCTAGGACATGCACAAAAGAGGGTTTATCTTCCTGTGTATGCTCAAGCCATAAGAGCTGGTCCTGCCAAGAATTGCACTGGCTGTACCAAAGCCTTAGCTAGCTAGACTCTGTTGTTTTATGTGACTTTGACTCATGTCTGCTACGGGATGTGCCAGCAGGATGATGGCCACAACCACGGGAATGCTACCTCATGAGTAAGGATACCTCCATAGCTGGTGTTGCTGTAGAAGTGCTAGCATTGTGTGAGTGAGAGTTCACTCATCTATGGCCATAATGACCAATATCTACGGATGTAGTAGATGACTATCCATGATCATGGCCACTGTCCCCTGTCAGATGACCCAATGAAAATACTACCTGGCCCAATGCATGATTCAAGTAGAATAGCAGCAAAAAGTCAAGTAACTAGTTCCATAAGTGTTGTGTTATGGCAGGAACTCCAAGGCTTGAAAATATTTAAAGTTAAAACAGATTGGCAACAGGTTTGAGCGCTTTCATCTCAGAAGTGAGACTTCATCAGACACCAATGCATGATTCAGTCTATCCAAGCAATCACACATATGGGACATGCACACTTGTAGGTCAGTATGCAAAGCCTGGTTAACTTCACTATTACTGCCATGGCTGGTGTGAAACTAGCCTGTGACACCACGGTGGCCCTGTAAATATGTTGGGTAGAGACCACTGACACACATTCCTCAGGGGATGGCTGTGACCATATCTCTGGAAAGCACCATTACCCCCCATGTGGATCCCCTTGACCATGAATGCTAGGTAAGATTCTGCCTGATATTTGTCAGCTGTGAGCCACCATGCTTCCCTGCTTTATAATATCCCCAACGGCCTGTCCTCCTTCAGATGTTTGTGTATCATGTTTATCCGCAGGCAAAGACACTGGGTCCTTGGTATGTGTTGGTGATATGGTGGTCATATTCCCTGTGTGAAACACATACCCTATACCCCCCAAGTGTACCAGATTATCTCATCCATCCTTATGCAGAGCTTCTGCAGAGACTGAAAGGTATAACAAGATGTGCAGGAACAGATTAGAGTGCCGGGATGAGTATACATGCAGTCTTGAAAATATGACTGTTTTCATACTAACAGTAGCAGGCATTAAAAGTAATTATGTATCATTTTAATATACGAGTACCACATCTGTCAGTGATGACATAGCTCAAAGAGAGTACTATGACTGTGAAATGTTAGAAGTGCACTTCTGTGTGCCTTGACGTGATTTTTTTATATACCTTGATGAGAACAAATTCTGTTTCTAAGTCAGAACATAATAAAGCTTCATTAATTAGTATTGCTTCAAAGTTTGATGTTTGCCAAGAGTGTATTACTCAGCGCTCAATGTGTGCCCAGAATTGCCTCCTTCTGCAGTTCATACAGGGTTACCAGTATTGGTAGCACACTTAAATTATTTTTACTAATCCTGTTGCGTCTACTAATAATGGAATTGTCTGGATGTCAGTCTTTCACACTGAACTCATTTCTACGTTGCAATCCTGGTATTTTAAGAATTTGAATCTCTAGATACATATGACACTATAATCACATGGTATAGCAAATTCAGGGATGACTGCTATTGTTATCCTTTTTTTTTTTTTGCTTGGATCATTATATCTGTTTTTTTCTGCATCTATTTTTTCAACTGTTAGTAACAGATGATCCATCCTGCGTGCTATAAACTTTGCCATTGACAATAATGCCCAGTGTTTCATGTTTCTAATGCTTTTCAGATACTTCTACGTTGTAGTGTTTGTACGATTCCCGTTCAACAGACTTGACACGTTATTGTGCCACTCAGTATACAGACCCTCGGCCATGAATGTACCACACCCTGCAATGAGATGTGTAACTTTTTCCAGATCTGTTTTACAGAACCTGCATGTGTTTGCTTTCCATTTTTTTCAATGGACATTGTAAACCAATGTTTAAAAAGTGCACTGTCTTGACTCACCATTATTATTCATTCTTTCAGTTTCAATTCATCTTTCCTTAACCCATGTTGTATCAAGTCTTGGTCATCATGAACTTGTTCTAGAAGCCTTCTCTGTTTACCACTATACATTTGGAATGTCTAAATTTCTTTCCTTTTCTTCATATTCTTTCTTTTTTGGGGGGATGCACTGTCAGTTGCTGTCTGTTTCTGTCTATTTCTGGTTTGATGTCAATTCCCACTTTGTTCTGAAATGCTTCAGCTAACTAAGCAAAGATGTCATCTTATATGTCATCTCTTCATGCTTTAGAACATTCACTATGTTTGGATCGATTCAAAGTAAGGGGTATATTAACTCGATATGCACTTTTTGTCCTGGTCACCTTCAATAAACACATCACATCAAATGACGTTTGACGACCTTTATTAAACTTCATAAACATAACTCCATTAACCAATATTATTTATCGCAACACAGCATAAACATTCATACTGTATAACTGTTCACTATGGCAGTGTGATCTCACTCACCCTGATCCAATAAGTAGCAACCTTACCTCTGCTTGCTTATTTACTTATGAAGCAGTGTCTCATTGTTCACTTCCGTTGCCACTTATTGAATTAAAGAACCAACCAAATAAGCAGTGTCCTTACCTCCACACACTTATTTTACTTATGAAGCAGGGTCCCACTCACTTCATTTTCCACTTATTGCATTAAACATTTAACCAAATAAGCAGCGTCCTTACCTCCACTCGCTTATTTACATATGAAGCAGCGTCCCATTGCTCACTTCATTTCCTACTTATTGAATTAAACATCCAGTCAAATAAGCAGTGTCTAACTGCTCACTTTCCTTTCCCAACTCAAAAAAATGAAGATTTAACACTAGAGGGAGAACAAAAAAAGGCAAACCTGACCCTCTTCTCCACTCTACCCAGACCTATAAAATAACCACAATCTCCCAGTGTTCCACAAAAAGGAGAGGGAGGGTGGGTATCAAGTTCACACCAAAATGTGATTCCTTACCCGGTTACACTTGCATAAACCCATTAAGCCCCTCCCTACCCTTACCTCATTTCCTCTCCAGCATTCCCATTTAACCCTTTTATCTCCTCACCCTACTTACCCTACTCTATTAATTCCCACTACTGTTTCTGTCTAACCCCCACCTGAATATGTCCCTGGACAAATTGGTTTGTTACCAAACCTCATTTATGTATTGCTTGGTAATCATGAAACAGTTTTCTTGTTTTCTTATGCAACTGATTCAGTACTTTTTAGATTTAATCTGGGCACACAGTCATCTAACATGATGTTGCTGTGGGTCTGTACTGTAGTCATAAAGTGGAGCGACTCATCATGGACAATGGCCTGGCTGCATGCACATGTAATAAGCACTGCAGCTCTTTGCACATGCAATGTAAATAATGTAGACATGACATTTTTAAAACCTGGGCATGTTTTTTAATACTTTTTAAATGTAGAGATAATCTGATGGCAGCAAAAACCATAATAACACTTATTTTAGTTATTATCGGTTAAGTTTTAATTTTGAAATTGAGATAAAGATTGTTTTAATTGAGAGGAAAGGTGGTAGAGTCCATGTTTAAAATGCTTGCTTCTCTCTTTATACTAGTTTCATCTGGGTGCTCTGGTTTCCTCCCACATTCTAAAGACATGCATCTGGAGTGCTTCTCTCTGGGCCTTTGCTGGAAATGGGCTCTGTGCCAGTCAGGCTTTCTCAGTAAACAAACGTTAAATAAATAAAAAAATACTATATATTTATTAAGTTAAATGTATTTTGATAAGGTTTGATGGTTTGAAAATAACTCTGTTAGGTATTTTGCACTTATGTTAGGTAAAGCCAAAAGGAAGTTATTTACAAATTGGAAGTTAAAATGCTACAGTTCTGTACGTTTTATGGCCATCAAAAATTTGAGCTCTCCGTCATGCTTTAGTCTCCTTTTCAGGAGTATATTTAATGTCACCATAAATGTTCTTGGATAACTACAGCCATGATATGTTATCTGAGTAACTTTGTATACTTATGGCAAGAAACTTACCCTGCACAGTAAAATCCAGAATTGAAAATAGGATTTCTATCATATCTGTGCTTCTGTTTCCACCTTTGCCTTTTGGCTGATATTTTTCTGAGCATGACGCCATGCACAAACTTCTCCCAAGGTCACTGTTTTAAAAAGTAGAGATTCTCTAACATTATAAGACCCAAAGAGAAGTAATATTTTATTTATTATGAGTCTGCCTTTTACATAAAACCATTGCTACATATCTGATATGTCCTTGCACCAATGAGTATTTGTGCTCTGCTTTGGAAAATATCAATTTGTGTAAATTATTACCCCTTGTTGTCCTCATTTCTTTGGGTATATGCATAGTTATAGGTTTTACTGTTATTGTTAGCATTTCATACCTGCCTTATGGCAAAACTCAGATAAAAATGACAAGAGACCTGAATTTTGATACATCAGCAGATCAAAGGTTCTGCTGTTTTCATTGTTTTAGTTTTATTTATTTTTTAAACAGTCAGGCGTACTATCTGATCATTGCTTGATTTTTACTTTATGTTATAGCCTTTCATTTCTTTTCTAGAAATATGTTTATTTTAATGACTTTTAAAGAATCTTTGTTGTTACAGTTTTTACAGTCCACATATCTTACGCAGTATTACATACGACCTAAAGTTGCCACATTTGTGATATTATTATATATGCACTGTTTTAAAGCTTTATGGCAATACAGTGGCTAAAAAGGGTCATATGGGCCATCCCACATATTGCATTGTCAAGTAAGCGTCATTAAGTAAATAATGGGTCAACTGCCTTTAAATTATTATATGATATATGCTAGATTGTAAAACGCAGCGAATGACAACTCAATATGTCAATAACAGTCTTTCTTAACAAGTTTAGCAATTATCATGATTATCTAAAATCATAAAAATCATCTATTGTGAATAAAATATTAGCTGATTTCAGGCAAGGCAAACATAAACAGAACACACAAAATGTAGATGGGTTGATAAGATAGATGAGATAGAGATAGATAGATAGATAGATAGATAGATAGATAGATAGATAGATAGACCGATAGATAGATATAGATAGATAATGTGTGTGTGTGTGTGTGTGTGTGTGTGTGTGTGTGTGTGTGTGTGTGTGTGTGTGTGTGTGTGTGCGTGTGTGTGTGTGTGTGTGTGTGTGTGTGTGTGTGTGTGTGCGCGTGTATGTGTATCTGTTAGAAAATCTTCACATGTTCAACATGCACAAATATTGACACACATTATGGACATAATCATATAAATATAATGTTACAAGGCTTATTTGTTACAGTGTATCACATTTTTTCTATTTCTTTTTAATATTTTTCAGTGAGTAACAAAAACAGAAAATAAACCAAAAAATATGCAGTCTGCAATATAACTAAAATAAACAAGGAAAACTTAAGTAGTCTGAGAAAAAACATTTAAAAAAGGATCCTTAACTATTATAATTGGATATAATAAAAATTCACCTTCAGCTTAAGGTAGGTTCATGATAACTTGATGCACATCTCTATGATATGTTCCAGTCCATTTTTTATTTTCTTGAATTTGTTGTACAAATTATTGGCATTTAAGTATATGATATATAGCAAGATTATATTTTGAAGGAAATCACAGAATATTCCACTGAATTTTATAGAAATTTACTATAGCATGTAATGTTATAAATGATATGTTACATTTACTTGTATAGTCCTACCCAAAACTGAAGATGCTCTGCTGCTAGACCAACAATATACTAACAGCAATATCAGTATCAGAAGTGTAAAAAGAGTTTGTCCTTAAGAGTGCCATGAGTATTCCCAAGGTTTTATAGCAAAGAGTATGTCCTTAGAAGTGCCATGAGTATCCCTAAGATTCTATGACTAAGAGTTTGTCCTTAGGAATGCTGTGAATATCCCTAAGGTTCTATTATGTAGAGTTTGTCCTTGGGAGTTGCATGAATATCCCTAAAGATCTACAACAAAGAGTTTGTCCTTAGAAGTGCCGTGAAGCTCCATAAGTTTCCATGACAAATAGTTTGTCCTTAGGAGTGCCATGAATATCCCTAATGTTCTTCGAAAAGGGTTTGTCCTTAGGAGTGCTTGGAATATTCCTAAGGTTCAATGACAAAATGTTTGCCCTCAGGAGTGCCGCAAGTTGTACCATGCAGAGGTTGTCCTTAGGAGTTCTGTGAATATCCCTAAGGTTCTATGACAAACAGTTTGTCCTTAGGAGTGCCATGAATATCCCTAATGTTTTTTGAGAAAGGGTTTGTCCTTAGGAGTGCTGTGAATATTCCTAAGGTCCTATGACAAAAAGTTTGCCCTCAGGAGTGCCCTGACTATCCCTAAGGTTTGATGATAAAGAGTTTGCCCTCAGGAGTGCCATGAATATCCCTAATGTTTTTTGAGAAAGGGTTTGTCCTTAGGAGTGCTGTGAATATTCCTAAGGTTCTATGACAAAAAGTTTGCCCTCAGGAGTGCCCTGAATATCCCTAAGGTTTGATGATAAAGAGTTTGCCCTCAGGAGTGCCATGAATATTCCTAAGGTTCTAGGACAAAAGCTTAAGCACGGTGCTAGAAATGTGTAACTGCAATATGCTCAGTTAAACTGAAGTGCAATAAGAAAATGTATAACACCAAAGCAAGCAAAACAACTATGGGCCAACAAAGAATAATTTCATATCTGTAGCAATACTTGACCTACTCTGTATACACAACAGGTATAACTCATATTTTCTATCCTCAACCTTAGTATGAAACAGAATGAATATAGCCAAAATAGAATACAAAACTGTGATTAATACCAGTAAGTTAACCAATACAGTTCAAAAACTATCGACACTCAATGTCTCTCAAAAGAAGAGC
>NC_056727.1:1155330197-1155511102 GCF_019279795.1 Protopterus annectens | reverse complement strand
TGGCCATGGATACGGAACCTGTGCCTGGCAGGGTGCTACCACTGGATCCAGGTCCCTGCTGGGACTGGCCAGAGCCACGTGCACGTGGTCATCTAGGACAGTCTATGGACAGCCCCCCCAACATTGCTGGGGCTGGTACTGACACTACGAGAGTGGCTGTGACTTGTGGGACGTCCACAGCAACCTCCAGCTGCTGATGTTGCTGGCATACATCCACGTCGACGTCTCAACCGTCCCGCACTGTCCTGACACATGGACATGACATTGTGTAGGACATCCAATGTCACACCCCAACGTCTATCAGTGACCTCAGTGTAATTACATATGGCACCTGCTAGGTCATGGATACTGTCATTTACAGAGGTGTTATGAGCCCTCTGTGCCCTTAATCCCTGTCTGGTGTACTGCTCCATTCGTGCCTGTGCCTCCATGACAGCCTGGAACATGCGTGTGGTTGAAAGAGTTGTGGCACGTCTGCCAGGGGCATGATGACCAGCAGTGCTCTGACAAGAACCACTGGGAATCTGCCTATGTGGTACCGTTCCAGACATTTGGCTATGACTGCTGTATCCTGATACATGTGCCATAGATACCACACTGTCCTGGCCAGTGATGGATGTACAGGCAGTATGACTGTGTGCATGGATGGGGTGGAGACTTGTGTACTGTCAATTGGTGGCCCAACAACAGACCCTGACAAACCTGCCTGTGCCTCAACACACCTATCCTCATGATCACTGTTTGTCTCAGTGACATCAGGTTCCCTGCTGTACTGAACGAGCCCCACCTCAGCACCTGTGAGAGGAAAACAGGAAACACACTTTAAGACCTGAACATGATGTCAGACCACATGCACACATGCATATGCATGCACATGCACACGCACACATGCACACATGCACACATGCACACACATGCACACATGTGCATTGCACACATGCACACATGCACACACACACACACACACACACACACACACACACACACACACACACACACACACACACACACACACACACACACACACACACACACACACACACACACACACACACAAAACACCAGCAATCTCAGAACATACACAATAGCAGGTGATGGTGGGGTACAGTATCACAAGCAAAACAGTCATATCACACATGTCAGCATGCAGGACATGTGTTGCTCAACAGCATGCAGTGCAAGTGCAGACAGTCTTTGTTACTAACACAATACATGGCTTTGATGCATGTGTTTTGTTATTAGGTGATTGGCCTCCCCTTGGAGCACAATGCATATATGGACACAACATTGCTGTGCAAGTATTCAAAACTCTGTAATGTACTGTGCACCATAACTCACAGGTCTACATACCATGGCTGGATGTGTATCTGTGTGTCAGATAGGTATCCAATGCTGATTACAGCCTCTGTGTCTTTAGCAAGTAATTGTGGACACAGTTTTAGCACATGAATGATGAGTATTCACACAACATTATCAGTGATGCATGTATAATTGATGGAATACCATTCGTCCACATACCCAAAGTACAGCAGTTATGGTGAGTGTAGCTCATATTGTGGACATGCCAGTGTCATCCATGACATGGCATGCTAAAACACAACTGCATATTTAAACATCACATATACCCAATGTGTGTCATATGACATAGCCACCCAATAGCATCACAAGACATATATGTGTCAGTTGTGCAAATGGTGATTGGTATGCATATTGTTTAGAGGTGCATATGTTTGAACACACACAACATTGAGGTGTATAGCAATGAAAGCTATATGTAGTACTGTGGTTACAATAACTGGATGGGGTATAGTACCATAGGCCATTATCAAGAAGCATCATGTGGTCACTCAAGGCTACAAATGTTTCCCAAATCAGCAATAATCATGGTGTACTGGAACTGTACTACCTTGGCTACATTCACCATTTCACAACCAGTTGTTACATGGGTTTGTAAGGAGGCCAATACGCAGCATTCCCTAACATGAATGTGTAGTGTGTTGCAGAGTGTTTAAATGCCCCATGATAGGCCTCTACCCCTCAGGTATATTATGTATAATGTGTGGATGAGATTTTGGATACTGGAGTGTGTCTTTACCGAGAGTTTGTGAATCCTTTATGTGTAGCATGTTAAAATGCTCTGTGTATGACTTAGTTGTGTATGTTATGTACATGTTGAGTATTAACTTTGCCTATCCAATGGTCACTACAGTGTAGCCACATTTGTTTGAGATGATCTGGGTATTGCATGTGTTTGAGGCAGCTAATCACATTAGTGGGATGTGCGTGGTCTTACACCAAACATGCACAGCATGCATTATGGGTAGGTGTGTTGCATGCGTACATGGCCTACACCTTAACTATGACATGCACTTTTTATTTACAATAATAAATGTAGAACACACTCACCAGCATCTGTCCACTGCCTTGGGGTCATCCCAGAGGGACCTACATAGAGATGAGACAGTTTGTCAGTGGCCACAACTGTGACATTGCTACTATGTGTTTGCAATCTTAAAGTAGAACAACAGTTTACATTCACGGGCCTACAGATTATGTTCCCCAAGTGATCAGTATTGCACAATAACAGGCTTCACATCTAACTACACACTCCACATCTCACATATGCATGATCTACCAGTACAGATAACAGTAGTCTACAGATATGCCATGTTAGCTGCATGCTCCATGTGTGGTTGCTGGGTGGCTCCAACCTCCATCATGGTGTATGTCTGCTGCTGTTGTTGTTGGGCAGGTGCCACGAGGCTCAGGAGCAGCTCCTCCACTCTGGTGAGGGGGGATGGATATTAACACCACCTCCTGTTCCAAGCTGTTGTCTCCACACACCAGAAGCACGCTGATGGACATGTCTGAGTAGATCACTGCAGTGGTGGCATACTTGCTCATATGTCCAGTTATGCAGGCCTACCTCATTTACCCTCCGGACATCTTGCCACATTGCAGTATGCTCCTGCTTGTTCTGGCTGGTTCGTGAGAACATTAGACTGTAGTGCTGAATCATACAGCTAGTAATGATCTCATCTTCAGCACTACTATAGCTGGGATTTCTGTGATGTGCCATGATCCATGGAAGACATAAAGAAGAAATATGTCTGAGCAAGTCATATAGCACATTTAACATTATACAGTACAGATATCACTGAAATGCCATATATAGCAACCTATTAGCTAACTGAGATTGAACCACTTTAACTACCACTTATCACTTCTCACCCCACAACTGCTTGAAAGTGCCTGGTTCACTCTATCTAATGAACCATGTTCTGCACAGCAACAAAATAAAATCACTATATAAGACTATGCAAGACTATCTGGCACACTGTATGCAACACAATGCCACTCAGAGATATGTCAAGCTGATGTGTAAAAAAATATGTCATCTGTCACAATGAGTGTAAGGTCCAGTAAATGTATTACTATTATGCCACACGACTTGTTAATGGCAAACCCGTGGCCAAAATATGTGCACAATTGGGAATATAGGTCGCATACTGCTGTAGTCCACTATAAATGTTGCTAAATATGCAGTTATATGTTTTACTGCACATATGACAGAGGACATGTTACAGACATACCCACACACACATCAGACATAATTACAGGACACAAAGGTATGGCAACCCAGATAAGCCTTACATGTGTACTATAGAGTACTGTGCGTCAGTACTTACAAAGCATTAATCTTGGGGAATGCAATACGTGATGAATACAGGGACCACACAAAACAGTGGTTGCAAGCAATGTGGACATATACCATACTTTGCTGTATAGGCCAAGAGCTTCAAGTAGTACTACAGTACACACAGGATTTGGATTCAACATCAGTACCAATCAATAATCATAGATGTAGTGCTTTAGCCTCCAATGACACACCCCAGTTAAAATCAAGGGCCTTAATCACACTGTATGCCATAGCACTTTTTCTGCCTAGCAACAGAGTACACAGCTTTTGCTGGGATCAAAGCAAGGACCCATAATACCATGACATAAACAGTTTCCCACTAAGCTATCCCACAAATGCATATCTTTGACATATTCACAAACACATTGACCATCACAGTCAGTCAACAGTACAGAGAATCTATTGCAACAAGTAGATGTAGGTGTGTATGAGTATATATGACTCTCTCTCTCTCTCTCTAGATATATATATGTATATATATATATATATATATATATATATATATATATATATATGTATATACATATACACATCCATTGGTGTACATATACATATATATGTAGGCACATATACATTTCACCTTTCATAGTGAGAATATCAATTATACAAAGGATGTGAGGTGTACAGTAATGTAATAATATCGCACAGTCTTGTGATAAATGCATTGAAAGTGTTCACAGACCAGGTAGCTTTAGCAGGCCTCACTGGCTTCAACATTGCAAACTGAACAAACCACACAGTGTTTAACCACCACATGTCATATACCAGCACTGTATGCTGTCTTGTTCATCACACACTTAAACCTACATACAAATATGCGCATACTAACCTTCACCAACATATATATTTCCACCCTTCACAAACTGTTGCAATATGTCCCCTGCTCTATGCACATATACAGATGTGAATATATATGACACATATATATTTCTCCGTATGTGTGTGGCATACACACACAAGGTCCACACTGTTGTAAGTCCCTGGACCTCACAGCTGAACTGTTGGGCCTTGCTGCAACAGAAACAGGTGTCACATGTGAACACACACTAACATTAGAGGGGATATATATAGCTACAAATGCTAGATAAGCATACTAGACTGCTACAGCAGTTGCCAATGCTAAGCTACACTTTAATATGACTATCATGCATGTGTTGCTCTGTCACACCCATGTTTATATAATGGCAGCACTAATCCCCCCAACAGCCATTGGCCACACTACTGTACAGAACACAGATAACATGGATCAGATTTTTGACATTTAATGCTGAGGTACACATTTCACAGGTATGTCCCACTGCCTACAGGTACACAGTGTATTGTCCAAAGCAGTAGTTAAGCAGGACATCTGTGCATAGATAAGTACTGCTGCCACATATGAATGGTTCACATTATGTAGACTACTCTTCCAAAACATCTACTACATGCCAGTAAATACATATGTGTCACATACCTTTCCTTTGTATGATTTGGTATTATTTATTTTTCTTTTTTCTTTTCTCTGTCTCTCTCTCTTTCTCTCTCTCTCTGTCTATCTCTCTCTGTCAGTCTCTGCAATAGAGTGATTGAGTTTGTTGGCAGCGATTGCAGCCTGCTTTTGTAGGTATTTGCACATGAGCATGTGATGGCCTCTGCACCAAATAGTGGCCACCATTTGCTAATTGCATGCAGCCTGCCATGTAGTAATTGCAGTAATTACAGTCATACAAACCCAGTACTATAAATTGCTAACTCAGGTAGGCGTGGCCCTTTCAGCTTTCCAAGATGGAGATCATCCTTGCTTTCTGTGGACATCATTGTTTAAGACAGAAGGTTGGTATCATTCTTATATCAGAAGCCAGGGGTGTAGCCAGTGATTTACATTTTGTACTCAGACCTAAATGTTGCTGCTTCCAGTACATACTTGTCAGTGTAGAAATGTACTCACCCCTCAAAATGCTAACACAAGATACATGGGAGGATGTACTTTCTTTTCAAATTTTACAATTAACTGCCATACAAAGCTAGTTATTGAGATGTATTCCTTTGGCACAATAATTGTTTGAGAACTGCTATACTACTCCTTCCAAAACTATTTGCACAGTGTGTACCAGCAGAAAGGCTGATATGCCTCTGTGTTTCTGCCTCTGCCAGACCTCTCAAATACTCAGGTACATATTTGAACAGACTCAGGGAAAAGTAGAGAAAAAGTCAGGGACACCTTTAAAATATTAGTGCCATTAAGTTGAGACTTTGATAGAACCAGAGCATATGGATTAATACACCTTTTCTGTCTAACTCTTAATTATTGTCATTACTCATTACGTGTAATTCACCACCTTTCTGGCCAAAGTCAGTAGTGTTTGGAGGGATTCAGAGGGACAGAGCTAATTTTTTTTTTCAAAATCAGGGATATCCCTGAAAATTAGGGACAATTGGGAGGTATGGCTTCTGCCCTAAACAGATATGCCAGTGTTTGTCCTGCTGTGATACTGTGTGAGGTTTGTAAAGTGATGGTGTAACATTATTTCCTGGTAGAATGGCTGCTTCTCTTATCACAGTCATGTAATGTAATCCCACAACAACTGTTGGTAAAGATCCACAGAACAAGTTGTGTGGTATGGCATTCCTATTTTTCCTTTACATTCACTCATTCTGATACATGATATATGTATTTCAGCACCAACTTGTTGTATATCTACCATGGCTTAGTGGTACGTCATGCAGTGTAGTGTATACAAGGTCCCGGGTTCGAGACTGACAGAGATTATTTGTTTTGCTGCTGAGCAGAACAAGGACCCTCACATACAGAGGGACTAAGGCACTTGTAAGCAGTTGTAGGCAGGTTTGCATGGGTTTGTGCGATGCTTAGCTAAGCACAAACATGCGCACACTCACGCAAACCCTCTAACTACTGTTTAATAGTGTTTACTCCTGCTATCCCCTGACCTGCTCACCAGTCCGAGGAACACCAGTGGCACTGGTGAGGTCACACGCTAGACAGTTCCAGGCCTCCATTTTGTATTGGGTACCCTGGTACTGGCCCCGTAGGAGTCTTTCCTTGTGATTGTGGACAAGGAGACAAACTATTACTTTGGTCTCCTCAATACCTCAACATTGCACTCGAAATCGAGTGCCTTCTCCAACCACGGCCACGCTGACTGCAGAAAGGAGCTACAACCAGTTATGGCAAGTATTCCCACCTGTGGAGCTTAAATATGCCTCATTTCCCGCACTTATTTGTGATAGGCCAGTTTTGGAAAAAACTCAGCTGTAGGCACACCTGTGTAGCTGATGTTAGCAATGTTTAATATTCCTTTGATAGATATGTGTCTGTTGAAAGTGCATGGTTATGAAATGCTGTCATGGCTTAGTGGTTATGTACTGTGCCTATAGTGCACAGTATCCCGAGTTTGAGCCCTGTCACTGTTTTTTATTTTCCTACTGGCCAGACCTCAATGGTTAAGGTACAGTAAAGGAGGTGTGGACATGTTTAGCCGACTTTGCTCAGCTTTGCCCGACATTGCTCAGCGTTGCTCAACTTTGCCTGACGTTGCCCGACATTGTTCGACGTTGCCCGATGTTGTGCTGGTTAGCACGGTGCACAGCTATGTGCAAACATGTTCTGTTTGTGCTAGTTTGTGCAATGCGCAGCTCCACGCAAAGACATTGCACTAGTTAACGCAGTGCTCAGCTATGAGCACTTAAATATAAATATGCTCAATACTGGTAAAATGTGCTTAGCAGTGCTTTACATTGCTTAAAATAATTTACTCATGCATCAGTATGCATAACCATTTCACCTTCATATATGTGTATGTATGTATATATATATATATATATATATATATATATATAAATAACTACTACATATAACATTTCAATGCTTTTTACAAAACTTTAAATAATACATGTCAGGAAATAGCTTTGTATATAGATTTCCAACAGAAAATGAAAAGTGTAGTTGTGGGACTCAAACTGGGAATGCTTCCCTTTTGTGCGAGAGCTCTAACCACTACGCTATCGCTATTTCATTTAAGTAGCATATATTTTTCTTATTATGCTCTTCGGTGTCTAAACTGCTAACTGTAGCTAAGCAATGGGCAAACATGCACAAATACGGGCAGCTATATCGGAAATTTAAAAAAAAATTATTTTACTTTTTATATTTGTACGGGGTTTACTATATGGAGGAGTTTAGTGTTAGAATGTACACATGTGAGTGGACTTGCTCATGTAACTAGACATTTCCCGTGTTTCAAACTTGCAGGGGCATGGATTTTTGGACTGATCAGCAGTCTGACACACCCCCTACACTCGTCCATGCTCCGTGTTAGTTTTAGAGTTGAGGCAGCGTGCCCTCATTAATATGCATGGCTTGCTGCCATCTTACTCTTAGACTGGTTCTTCCGTGTAAGACTAATTTAGTCTTACATGGAAGATTAGTGAATCCTGGGGATTGTTTTTTTTTGTTATTGTTTTTGTTACAGGCATGCCGCCCGCTAGTAGAAAAGTAAGTGTTCCTGATTTTGAACCTGTTTTTATATATATATATATATATATATATATATATATATATATATATATATATATATATATATATATATATATATATATATATATATATATATATATATATATATATATATATATATATATATATATATATATATATATATATATATATATATATATATATATATATATACAATATATAAAATGTTTTATGTTTTATACATAAAATGTGTAGTGATGTTTTCCAATCACTAAATGATAACAGATTTAAAAGCTTTCAGAAAATGCATACTATTACAAAGCCTGTTACTCTTAACAACTTTTTAAATATATAAAGGAAATATCAGTCCCTGATGTTGATCCTATGTCTCCAGTTTTAAGACATTGAGAGTTACTTAAGGGAAGGAGGTACAGTGTGTTGCATACTGCATTCTGATAGCAGTGAGCTGAGAAAATAAATTCCAATGTAGAAGTTATTTTTTCTTTTATTTGTTCATTTGATTGCAATAAATGAGTAGAGGTGAAGAGTCACAATAATTTAAGTGCCTATAGTTGATGGTCACAACTGTGTGGGTGTTGGGGTGAGTGGGATAAAAGGTGTTTTTAACTGTACCTGAGATGCAAACTGTCTCTGACTTTTTTTGCATTCATATTTTGGTCTGTTCCTCATAACATTTGTGATTTTGCTGGCAAATCAGTAAGGATTGCAGTCATTAATAATTATGACAGATGCTTGAGTTTCAGACTTAATAGCCTTCAAAAAAAGCATGCTGAAACAAAGTCTGATATTCTAATAAGTTTCTAACTATTTAAAGGTAATAACTGTGACTGATTTTGGTTCTTTGCCCACCACTGCATTTTAGCTTTTTCCTTGATTCTTGAGATAAAAGAATGAAACATATTGAGGGGGGGTGTAGTATGTTGCACACTTTATTCTGACAGTACTGACCTGAGAAGATACATTTCACAGAGGTCATCTGTGGATGAAAATGATTGTCGCTGGCATAATTTGTATGCAATCATTATTCTAACTTAGCCAGAAGATGAGCCAGTTTGTGTAAAATCAGTTAGAATACTTTACTGACACTTTACTGTGGCTATTTTAATATGAATAGATATTTCGGGTCTATATTAGAACATCGAAGTGTCAGGTCTTCGAATGTTCTAATATCAACACCTAGTAACCGAAAGCTGAAAATAGCAAATTTTTAGATAACCAAATTCTTTCCTAGGGAAAGAATCCGGTTGTCTGTTATTGTCGCTTTGCTATTTTCAGCTCTGCGGTGGAAAGCTACGGTCGGGTTCAGGTAAGTGGGCAATTGTGTGGACGTGAGGGTTAGGGTGGGATAGGTGAGTTAGGGTTAGGGTGCAGGTCAGGTAAGTGTGCAAATGTTTGGACGTGAGGGTTAGGGTGGGATATGTGAGTTAGGATTAGGGCTCAGGTAAGGTGTTTGTGCAATAGTGATGGACCTTAGGGTTAGGGTTTGGGTTAAAGTAAGTGGGTAGATAGCGGTGTATGTACAGTTTAGTGTAGGTTTAGATGTAAGATTTTAGGTGTATGTGTGTGGATTGCTGTTTGTTTCATGTGTTTGTGTTGTGCGTATGTGCTTTGGAACAGCAAATTTTTTCCCTAAGAAAAAATTCGATGTTCTAAATTTTCGGTCTTACCAGTTTTCGGTTACTAGGTGTTGATATTAGAACATTCGAAGACCTGAAACTTCAATGTTCTAATATAGATCCGATATTTCAGGAGTGTAGTTTCAATAGAGATGCCGTAATTGATCAATTTCAAGGCTTTCTGTGATGAAAATGACTGAGTGTATGTGGGTGAGGGGTTGTTCTGTATCTAAAAACAACAAGTCAGTCATAATCCTTTACATTTTCCATTACCATCAATAAACAGCGTCCTGTCAATGGTGGTCTGAACAGGATGTGTATGACAGCAAATTATCATTGGCAGGGTTCTCCATCTTGTAGTGTTGCTGTCTGACAGAGCTTGATTCTCTGGTTGAGTTTTTTTGGCTGTGTTTCCTTCTGTTAATAGTAGAATGTATTCCCTAGCTTTGTGTAGGTTTTTATCTATGGCCTTTATTTTTTTGTTTTTTTTTCCAGACCTGTGACTGTATAATATATTGCTCTGTCTGACCATTTGTGCTTTTACTTTCATTACAATGTAACACTCAGGGGGTTACACAGAAGGTAACTATCTCTTTTTTCTGAGAGGTAGTAGGGCAAGCACTTTTTCTCAGGCAGGATTTACACATTCTTGCATTTCTCTTCTCATTTTCTTGAGAAATTATGGCTTTGCTAGCTTTGAACTCTTAAGTTTAGACACAGCTTATTTTTCATTAAAAAGATAAGGCTGGTTTTCTTTTCTTACTTGTGATTTTCTAACCTTCATGCAGCTAACCAACAGGGAATCAGAGTGTCCTTCCTCCTTTGCCATGTCTACTGATCCCTACTCCCCTCCCTGGACTTACTCTAGTAAGGGTCAGGGCTGAAGAGGAAATCAAGATATTCTGGCTACTCATCATGCTGCATGCTGGAAGGATGTATATATATATATATATATATATATATATATATATATATATATATATATATATATATATATATATATATATATATATATATATATATATATATATATTTTTTTTTTTTTTGCATTTTATGATTTACCGTCCCCCCGTCCCCCCTTCATTAACCTTGGTATGTCTGAGGGCATCTTTCCTTTATGCACCATGCCTACATATTGGAAGTGCTTAGACAAATGACACCTCCCCCCAAGGATAAGCACTCCTATCTCTTCCTCTCAGTGCCTCAGACACTGAAGCTGCTAATCGAACCCGGGTCGCCTGCGCAATAATTAGAGGTTTATACCACTTCACAGTGGCACTGGCTGTTACTTGTAAATTGTTGTTTAGGCCATCATTAAAGTAAAAGGTTGCAAAAAAGCTGTAAGATGCACCTCACCACAGCTAGAACTCCTCGAATTCTGGGGTCCACAACCAGACACCCAGCTTAATTCAGTTTAGTCCTCCACACTTACTACAATAGAGTCTTGTTCAATTAAGATTTGTTAAAAGCAAGGAGGGGAGTTAAAAAGAAGGGCAAAGTACAAAGAAGGAAAAAAGAACTGCTGTATCTAGATGGTATGGGGCCAGGAAAAGGAGAAGTCATGGAGATGACACTGGAGAAGTGCTGGGGGGGACTAGTTTGCATCAGAGTGGTCAATTAAGTCCTTTATCTATTGATCCATTTCACTTGTCTGTCTTTGTTGACTGCAAATCAGACAAGTGAATGACTGTGTCTGTTGCTGTAGTAGAACCCCACCTCATCCCAGTTAGTACCGCCCATTCAGTTGCTTCCTACAGCCTCCCCCGTGTTTTGAAGTCATCAACCATCACCATAACTTTCTACTTGAAAAGTTAATGCTTCTTTCATTTGTACTAGTTCTTGAGTTGAATTGAGCTTCTTAACTTCGAAAACTGTGTTACTTATTGCTCTGACGTCTGCAAAATGAGCAACTGAGTTACAAGCTCTTATGGTTGAAGTCAATCCTACCTTATTTTCCGCAAGCATAGGAGTTCATTGACAACAAGTTCTTCTTATATGCCTAAAGTGGTTTCACTCAAATTTACCTTGATCCAATTTATTAATGTCTTTGTCTTCTTTTTAGAACCTAAAACCAAGGAAGAAAGAATATTCCACATACTGGATGTCCAGGAACAGTTCATACACTACTTTGACAGAATTAAGTCCTTTAGGAAGGCTGATCAGCTGTTTGTTTTCTACGAAGTTAAGAACAAAGGACAACCATTGTCAAAGCAGTCTCTAGGAGGGTGTTGCATACTGTTTATTTTTGGTTTTCTCACCATATCAAGTCACTTCCAGGCAGGGTCAGGGGTAATTCTAACAGATATTTTGGCTTCTTCTATGACTTTTTGGAAAGCAGTGGACACAAGAAATATTCTAGAGGTAGCAACTTAGTCCTCTGCACTTTTACAAAGCATTACAAACTGCATTCTCTTTCCTGATCCAGAACAAGATTTGCTAAGACCATTGTCCAGAGGTTGCTGGATTCTTGAATTCCTTTCAAATAATAACTTATTCCTCTTCTTCTTCTTCTTCATATTATTATTATTATTATTATTATTATTATTATTATTATTATTATTATTATATAATTCCCTTTATATTCCTTGACAAAAGTAATCTTCACAAGTAGCTCAGGCTACTGCAATAGTGAGTTAATGTGGAATATAGTACAGTTATATAAGTAAATAAGTAAACTTATCATAGTAGATGTTCTAACAGATCATAGTTGCAGTCACTATCCCCTCCCTCCCTCCATCCACCCTGTTTTGTATTTAATGTATTACTAGAGTATTTCTGTATGCACACTGCTTATATAGTTATGCATATTTTATACTGAATTTTACTTTGCTAGCATGTTTTCTTTTCAGGGCTTGAACCTCCCTTCTTTAGAAAGATTTGAAGCTTTTGGTGACTCTTCTGAAGCCCTCAGCCCTTAGGGTATGAGTAATTGTCCTGAAGCTTTGAACGCTTGCATACGGTCATATCCTAGGCAGGATATAATCCAAATAGCTTAGGCTACTGCAACATTAATCAGTTTAAACATCTATTTTGGTAAGTTTACTTACACATCTGTGCTTTTCATAGTATGACTACCTTAGGGTGTGAAAAAGTATAAGACATAGTTCAGTATTATACATAAACAAGACAGCAGGAGATAAACTGAAAGGAGAAACTACATTAGCTAGTAACATGAAGGAAAATGAATGATTATGGGTTAGATTCATAAAGGATGTAATTGTAAACACTGGCATAAAAATGACAAAATGTATCAGTTAAGAACTGTACAAAAGAACTACTTAAGGTTTATGCTACTGGTTGCAATCTAGGAAGTACCTTAAGAATTTACCTAAAAATAAATGAATGGATTGTGGAAATGAGAATGAAAAGCTGGCTCAGCTTCTGCTATGAAACCTCAAGCATCATAACACCAAAGAAATGAAAGATGAAAAAACAATACCCAAAACACAGAAGGGCAAAATATCATACTGCAAGTGATTTTACAGGGATAAGACCTGCTGTACCCCCAAACTTATGGATAGATAGATAGATAGATAGATAGATAGATAGATAGATAGATAGATAGATAGATAGATAGATAGATAGATAGATACACAATATACATAGATATATAAAGTCCACAGTTAAATCAACTCAAGGTACAAAGATGTTTCCCACAAAAAATGAATCACCACCTGTATACACTTGCAGTGACTTCCCATGGAAGAAACATATCAGCATTGTGTTTCACACCATCTTGTGCTTCAGGCAGTTGATGTTCAAGGAAACTTACTTCAGCCACCTGTAGATATATCACGCATGAGATAAGACACAGAAAGTAATGAGGAGTTGAGCTTTCCAAACTCCTTGCTTCCTATTCAATAAAAATAAAGAGGGAAGTTTAAATCTAATAGGGAAGACAAAAGCCCCTCTTGTTTCAAAACATAAAGGCAAAATTAGATCTATCCAAACATGTTTCAGACTATTTATACTGGTGAGTAAAATATGCAATGTATTAGAAATATACAACAAAAAAGCAGGCTAAAATCCAGGGGGTAGAAGCTGTGCTTAAGAAAATAGGAAGTATCACCAAAACACAATAAAAAGCAACAGCTACCATGCAGAGCTCAGTTCAGGAAATGTTGCAAGATCACATAAAATCCAAGGAATAACCAGTCCGTAGTAAAAATCAAAATTGTTGTTTATTAGTGCACTCAGTAGGTTAGCGCTTTCACAAGTTAGCTTCTTCAGACCATATGGTTTCCTTGGATTTTATGTGATCTTGCAACATTTCCTGAACTGAACTCTGCATGGTAGCTGTTGCTTTATTTTGTGTTTTGTTGAATGTATTAGAAATGTTAATGTATCACAACTGGTGAAACATTCACATAATACTCAAATCAGGAATGGGAATAGTACACACACAGCAAGGGCATATCTGCAGCTGATCTCCTCCACCGTGTGTGTCTCTTTGGTACTGTACACCTGGCCAACTCAGCCCCCCCCATTTCCTAAGAGTGCAGATTCCACTCACTCAGTCGAAGATAATGGAAACTGGAAACTCCAGCCCCAGCATCAACTCTGTGACCCTGCTCTTTGTACTTTAGGGCAGCCGGTACTGTACACTTGGCCAACTCTGGTCTCCGCCTTCTATTTCCTGAGAGCGTGGATTCCACTCACTCAATCTAAGGCAACAGAAACCAGAATATCCAGCCCCAGACTCAACTCTGTGACCCTGCTGTTTGTACATTAGGTCAGTATAGGTGCCTTTCTTGTGAACAACTTAAACCTTGCTCAATTAAGTTAAATTAAGTTAGAGTGCATACTTCTATGGGTGGCAGCTGCAAACCTTCTCCCTCAGAGTCCCCCCCACTCTTCTCATCTATCTTCTCTGTTTTGTTTTGCTTAGCTTCTCTGCTCATTGACACAGAGCAGAGGTCAGTAAAATGTACTGCAATTAGCCCCTTTCTATAGTGTGTTAAGTTGTAGCCACCAGTAAAAATCCTCAACAAAGGTAACTAAAACATTTAAGAGGCTAACAGAGGAACAAAGTTTCAGGCTTACTTTCCTGGGCTAAGTAGTTTGTAACCAACAAAGAGCAAATTCAAAAAATAAAAAGCCACCATTCTCTATTCCTGTATTGTGTGAATAATTAAGCAGAATAAACCTACTGTAGTGACCTCTTACTGACTGATTTTCTTGTAGAAACTTCTTTCCAGTCCTTGAAGAGGATGTCAGCACTTTCTGTTCACCCTTGCTACGCTTGGGCTCACTCTGCTACCCTACCCCAATTCCCATCAAACCCACACTTTCATTTAATGTATTCTCTCTAACCACAGCTACAGCCCAACCCACTCACGCCAATTATCCAATCCCATAATCCTCACCTCAGTTAACCCCTGCCTTTTTCCTTCATCTCTCCACTCAAGATTGTGCAAAGCAGACCATCATAAAATCTTTCTTAATTCCACTCCAGCAATTATAATTAATGTAAGAAACCCTTGCACAACCTCTTATCAAGCTAATACTACATTTCAAAACTCTATCGCATACCATGACTCATCTCTACCTCTTACTCACTTCTCTTCCTCACATCCCTTGCTTCCTGTCATACTCAGTTCTATCACTTCCAACCTCTAACTGCCATGGCACTCTCTGTATAATAAAATGGGCCCTCATACCCCTTTACTATCTCCCCACCTCTCATCAACATCTCCTATACACAAGCACAAAGTCTTTATACACCCACCCTTACCCCCTAAACCAAAGTTCAAATCATTACATCACTCCCTCAACCTCTCTAAACTACTCCCACTCTCAAACTTACTTCTACAAGATGGGGGCATCCACCCCAATCCAGGCCCTGTCTACCCAACAATTGCCCCTACCAACCCTTCTTCCAATAGCCACAACAATTCTCCTTGCCCCCCCAGTACCAAAAACCTTGCTATTTATTCAATTAGCATACAGGACTTACTAAAAAAACTCAGAACTCTACTCCTGGATTTCCCTCCACTCCCCAAACATCCTAACCCTATCTGAAACTCGGTTAAAGCTCCTTATCTCCAACTCAGAAATCCTACCCCCCACTATAACATCTATAGTCAAGACAGAATTCTCAGGAATGGTGGTGGAGATGCTATTATGTACTCCGACCACCTCAGTTTATCATCCCTACCATAACCCTGCCAACCTTCCACCCACCAGAACTACTTAACTTAAACTGCCACCTTAACCCCCAAAATAGATTTGCCATAGCTGCCATCTATATTCCATCATGGTACAACATTCCCATCCTTGAATCAATTTTCTCATGGATATCACTCCATATATCCTATGAAACCATTCTGTTAGAGGATATAAACATTGACTGGCAAAAATTATCAATAACCAGCCCTTCCCTCAGCATCAACCTTCAGCATCAACCTTCACGGTTTCCATCAGCTACTTACCACACCTACTTATTTCAACAAAAATAATAACAAAAGATCCCCTGAATTGGATCTTAACACCTGACCCTAATCTCTGTAAAAATCCTACTACACTACCAGACCCTCTAAGCGACCACCTTCCTATCCAAGTTCATAGGCACTCTGCTCAGATACCTAAGTTCCATCTCCCCAGGGAATGTTGCAACCTTTCCTCTTTCAAGAATGTTACCTTCAACAACATGCTAAAGTCCATAAATTGATCCATTCTGAAATACATCCCCCTAAATGATGCAGTCATTTACTTCAGCCATGCATTCCTTACCATTCTTGACTCCCTAGTACCTCTTATAAAAGTTAGGATCAAATCAACCCATGCTCCTTGGCTCTGAAAAGACACCCTCACCCTTATAAAAAAGAGACACCACCTAGAATAAATGGGCTAAAACTATATCGACTTCCCTTCACCAAAAATACAAAGAACTCCATAACCTTACAAAGAAGTATATTATTAAGGATAAGGAACAATTCTATTCTAATGCCCAACTCACACATACCTCTAACCCCCCAAAAAAAATTCTGGTACTCTATTAATAAAATCCTGCACCCAGGTAACCCTTCTACCCCCAACCCCTACCCTGACAACATCCCCTCAAAACTGTGACTCGTCTTAACTCCTATTTCATATAATCTATTCTCAAATTAACCCAAACTGGTCAGAAAAAAAAAGTCTTACACATACCACTCCCAGCTCTACCAATAGCACCTCTTTCACACTAGACCCCATCCCAATCTCTTACATAAAATCCCTTCTGCTTAAATTGAAGCCATGTACCCCCTCCTCTGACAACCCTCCTTTCTTAAACTAGCCAGTCACTCAATAGCCTGCTCTGTTTCTATCCTGATTGATAGATCTATTCAGGAATCCACTGTCACAGACATATGGAAACATTTCTTCACCATTCCACTACACAGAGGAGGCAATAGCAATGAACCGTCCAACTACACACCTATTGCAATCCTTTCTCCACTATCTAAACTCCTTGAATAATGCATTCACAAACAGTTACTTAAATTTCTAGTAGATAAAAACCTGCTAACCCTTACTCAACATGGTTTCAGACCCCACCATAGCACATCCACTGCACTTCTGTCCTTTACCCAGACTATTGCCAAAGCCGAAGACAAAAATCTACTTGTTTCTCGCCTCCTTCGTGACCTCTCAAAAGCATTTGATACCATCTCTTACTCTATACTTCTTGATAGACTATCTGAACTTAACATATCCTCCTCTACTATTAAATGGCCCTTTAGCTATCTCACTAATGGACAGCAGTTTGTAAGATGGCAGTCCACCTGCTCCCTAACTTACCCATTCATACTGGGGTCCCTCAAGGCTCTGTTCTTAGTCCTCTACTCTTTAATGTTTTTACCAACCAACTGCACACTTCCTGTACGACATCCTCCTTGATACAATGCACAGATGACTCCACCCTTATCACCTGTTCTGACAACTTTTCTAACCTCTTATCTAATACTCAACATAGCTTTCTATCCATAGAAAAATGGCTGTCCAACAGCCAACTAATACTTAATCCCAAGAAAACAAAACTGCTACTCTTTCTTCCCAAATCCCTCTCCCACCTCAAAACCACCTTCACCATTTCTTCTCTTGATAATACCATTATACACGCTGACCCACATACTAAGCTCCTAGGTGTTATCACTGATGCCCAATTAAAATGTGATACCCATATCCAGCACTGTATTAAAAAGGCAAATCAAAAACACAGCTACTCTACGGACATAAAAAATACTTAGCCTCAGACTCAAAACAAATGGTAGCGCAGGCTTTCCTGTTTCCTTGTCTGCTGTATGCCTCTCCTATCATTACACATCTACAATCTACCTTTTGAACAAAACTCTGTCAAACCTATTACAGTGTTGAACGATATCCCAGTAACCTACCTTACGGATAACACCACTACCTTACTCTAAAACAACTCCACTGGCTTGACTTCTAAAAACAACTGCTTCTCTCCCAGTTACAAATGACACTCTCTACTCTCAAAACCCTTAAGATGTCCCTCTGTCTCCTCCCTAGTATCACGTCACACCCCCTCCCAAACTCTCTACAGCTCTGACCAGTCCCTTCTCAGCACATACAACCCAAACAAAAACATTGGCAAACTTCTCTATAAAAACAGTATATCCCAGGCATGCAAGCTTCCCCTTAACATCAATGCCATTACTAACAAGTCTCTTTAAATCCAACCTCAAAAATTTCCTCCTAAATGCCAGCACCTGCCACTACCAAGATTCCACTTAATCGCCCCCCTGCTCCCCACCTTGAACCACTGTATTACCTGTAGCAGTACTACCAAAGCTGCCTTCAACACCTTTAGTAACATATGACTCTCTAAACACTTCTTCCAAATGTTTCCTGCTCTTTGAAGGCACTATCAGTATCATCCATAATTTGTTTCTCACCAACTTACATTTTCTTAGTTAATTTCAAAGCTATTTTCTAATGGCTTACCACATTAGTATGCAAACATTTTTAATTCTACCCATAATTACTACAGAATTATTTTTGTAAGATTGTAATTTTTATTCTTTCTAGTCTATGCAAAATTTTGTATTTCTTGTAATGTATATTATTTTCTTTGAGAATGTTTTCACAAACTGCACTATCTTGTATTGTATGTTGAAGATTTTCTCCTCGGCTCTCCACTGAAAATGGGCCATTGGCTCAGTTGGACTAACCCAGTTAGCAAATGTCAAATAAATAAAATAAATAAATCTGTTGAGTTAAAACATTTATAGTGCTGGGATATTGTTTTGTCTGCTTTGGACAAAACGCATAGTAATATCTTAATTCTAGACTTTAGTATGGCCCATGATTTGTTAGTTATGAAGCACTGCTTGTAAATTAAAGAGTACTAGAATGAATGGTTATTGGTCAACTAAATAATATCCTGGATTTCTGGAAGGAAATCCAGACTTCAACTCTATGGTTGTGCAGGTGAGTAGATGTCTTCAAGGTATGTAATTACCCAGGGGTTCAACTTTTGGTTGCCTATTCTTTCTAATATCATACTGGTGAACAAAATATGCAGCAGACATTAAACCAGAACTTGCATCATATTAAAAATGATTATTTACTCATGTATAATTTCATCAGTAAAATATGGAAAGAGCAGCAGAAAATGGTTTGGTATATTACATGGAAAAAAAAGAGTACAGTTCTGCTATGTGAATAAGTAAAGGCAGAGAAAAAGCTTTAACTAGCACAAAATAGAAAATTAAAGGTAGTTTGCAAATATAAGAAAATGTGCATTATTGCAATTAATGGTTTCATCATCATGAAACACACAGAATTTATAGTAATCAAAGAAAGAAAATGGATGGTTTAAGCTCATATTTAGTAAGAAACAATAAAAGTCCATTCATCGATTGTTTCTAATCTGCACTACATTACTTAAGCCCTTTCTAGATTTTAACAGGACCGTATGGTATCCGTATGGTGAAAAAATGATTTACTGAATTGAGAGGATATAGTGACAACTCCCTAAGATAAATCTGATGCATAACTTGTGTAGAAGATTAAGAGATGATTTAGTACTAGCTTTTAAGACAAGCAAGGATAGGTACCTCTATGAGTGTATTAGATAAGAGTTATGGAACATAGATTTGTTTTGGAAGGATGGCAACATATCATTAGAGAGGTAAATAACAATGTGTAAAGGAATAAAATGTTATAACAAACAGTGGTCCAATATTGCAGGGCTTTGCCTTGTAGTTTAAAATGATTAGGAAGAAAAAGATGTATTTATTAATGTTTGCTGACTGGACAGAATCCTGATCTACCAGGATCTATTTCTAGCTAAAACACAAAGTGTACAATGCTCATAATGAAGAGAAAAGGCACACTACCCAGGAAAACTATTACAGTTTATTAGAACAGCAAATACATAATTAAAGCACTTAGCCGAGTGATGCATCAGAGGTTTTATATATAAGGAATATGCTATAACAATCATAGTTATGAAATGCAATGAATACCCTCACAGAGTGATTTATCAAGATCTTATACAAGTTACTTAGGAGGAATTAAGAAGTGTTCAGAAACTAAACTGTATATTATGACAGCAGTGCATATTATTTATTGGGAAGTGACTACATATGGATTGAAAGAAGGTGGATAATAAAGACGGTGTAGAGGATATGAAAAAGGAGGCTTAACCATTAACTTTTTAGTATAGTAAGTAGATAAAAAATAATTTTAAAGTCTTCTGATGGTAAACAAACAGAACAACATAATGGCTGATTGCCTCAAAATTGGTGCAGCTAGTCTGTTGTGGCTATATCACTGACAAAATAAGTATAATATCACAGTTTAGATGAACTGAAAAGAAACTTTACTGAAACACTAAAGTGAAACATAAGTTTTTTGTCTACTAAACTATTTTCCTGAGCTGTAGAATTCTTTGGGTCAATGTTAATGCCAGAACAACAGTATTTCATAAATGTGTTTCTTAACAGAATAGTGCTAATCTCAAGATACATTCAACATATTTGTTAAATTCAATGATCTGGCTATCTTTGAACATCTGTATAGCAAAGGCAATTAATAAAGTACACATAATTATCAATGGTCCATTTAGCCTAAATTCCACCCTGTCTTTAAATGGTAATATCTCACTACTGCTTCATGATATTCTAATGAAAATATCAGAGCAAGAACCCTTAATAATCCTACTTTCATTTTGTTTTGCACAGCCTAATAGCTTTTTGGGAATGAAGACAAAAGTTATTTCAAATATGCACAAATGTGTACAATATGCATTATTTATTACAGTATTTAAATATAAGAGAAAAATGTAATATTATTTTGTCCTAGTAAAAGAGAATTATTTATTTTGGCTCTCATTTCAAATGAACACAGCAGTGATATGGCTCAGAAACATCTTCAGGTTACCAGCCTGAAGAAAGCTATACGTACATTTTTGAAACAAATGCAAAAAGTTGCGAACCCTAATGGTTATATAAGATTACAGGTCATAGTACTACCAGTGGTTAATTTATCTAAAATTATGTAAGGTATTACAGCATATACTATATAATGACCTTCAGCTAAAAAAATATTCTTAGCTGTTCCATCTGTTGCCATCTGTGTAGATGTGTATAACATTTTTACTGGGGGGCTGTTAAAGGTGAAATAACTGTCTGAAATCATAAGCAACCCTACCACAATGCTTTTTCTGTCTATTCATTCAGAAAAGTTACTCAAGGTTCACACAATGTGTACACCTCATGTTAACCTTTATGAATCCCCCTTTATCTTGTAATGCAGTTTACTGCACATGACTCTAAACTGTGGCGAGGGTTCAGTGAGACAAAAAAAGGGTGCATGGGTTCACTGACAAAAAATCATTTCAGTATTCAGAAGAAATAGACAAGTATTTTCTATATGAAGTAATGATATCTCACTAATTAAGTATTCTAGGCCTTTATTTTACTCAGTGTGCTAATTTAAATTTCAGCAAAGTACCCACAATGAAAGATGACTACAATACATGATATCAGACTATGGCAGTAAAGGAACTAATGCCACTGGGTCCTGTCTTTGAAAAGACATATTTCTACCAAACTTTTGAGATTTCACACATTTTTAGTCACTTGAAAGAATTGCAGCATTTAGCAACTGAAGAAAAATAGTTTTCTAGTGAAATATGTAACATTTATACACCTGTATAATGACAGCTCAGTAAAGACATATTTTATGCTACCACTGTCTTCTACATACTGAGCGCAAGTTCCAAGCAATACTCCAAATGGACACTGGTAATAATGCAAAATGTCAGACTGACACAGTGAACACCTTTTGATATATAATGGTAGCTCCTATCAGTAAAATCACATATCAGCCCCCCCCCACACTTTGAGGTTTCATTATGAAACTTTCAGAAATTAACAACAGAATGCTCAGCTACATAAATTATTTCTACCTCCTGTTCTATTCTTCAGAGCAGTGCAGTCATGTGATAACTTTGATACCATTGGATTAGCTGCTCAAACATTTTAGCATGGTATCAATTGCATGCTGCAGATGAAAAAAATCTTGGTAATTATATAGCATTTTTAATTCTCATGTAATGACAGCTTGATAAAGTACCATTAAAAGTCATTATTAAACTCTGCGTACAGAGCAAAATTCAGTACATCAGCCAAAATGAAAACCAAATAAACAGAAAAAAATATCAAATTTTGGTAGCAAAGGCATATGTACCAAAGCCATGAAGCCATTTATGTATGGGTATATATCACTCTTCCTTTTATATTTCATTAGAAACTTTAAGGTTGTAACAACAGGATTATAACATACAAAATCATCCATGAGTCCTATTCTACCATTAGGAATTTCAATTCAGCTCAGTGTTGAATATTGGATTAAAACTTTAGTTGAATCAAAATATGGCATTCTAATCACAAAATGTTTCAAGTGAAATATGCTTTTTATTCATTTTTCTGGTGTAGTAAACATGATCTTTATTTCAGTCATAACAAGAAATTAGTATAAATATACTGTATTTTGGACATTACCTTTACCCAGCCTTTTACACAGTGGTCTGTCATATTACTCCCAGGTAGAAAGCAAGTGCACATGCCAGACTGTGGCAATAAAAGTCCTTTAAAAACTGAA
Source organism: Protopterus annectens (assembly GCF_019279795.1). NCBI lineage: Eukaryota > Metazoa > Chordata > Ceratodontiformes > Protopteridae > Protopterus > Protopterus annectens. The sequence continues at coordinate 1,155,488,178 of NC_056727.1, read as the reverse complement.
CTTACTTGCTATTATAGGCTACATATCACTTCACTGAAGACAGATCAGAATAAAACAATGGAAATATAGTAAGATACTTGAGTATAAAATACAGACAAAAAGCTATTAACTACCCATGAGTTTAACTGTATCTCTACCCTAAATTACATGGCAGCAAATACTACTGTAAGTACCCAGAATGTATGCATTTACATATAAGTGCTAACAAATATGACTTTGGTTGGCAAAATAAAGGTATTTTTGCTCCTGGTCTGACAAGGACTGTGCAAACATATTCTGAACATAAGTTTTAACTGGCCTTGGAAGCAATTTGCATGCAGATGGAAGCTGGATATAGCACCAGACTGAGACAACAAAGGCCCCTAAAATGCTAAATATGTTTGCAGTGTATAAGTGGCCATAGGTCTGTTCCCTTAAGGCAATTTACAGTAAAACAAATTCAAGGACTACTGAGAGGATGCTTGGGTTTAATTACATATGTACTGCACTACTAGACTGTGCTGCTTTTGAGAAAGTACATCAACTCTGATTGTGAAGTCATCACATATGTATAATGTCCACATTACTCTATAACAGACACTGATCTCACAAATAATATACCATCAGTCATTTAGAAGTGATCCTGTAGGTGTGCTTTCTTTCATACACTGCCTGCCTCAAAACAATCATGCATTTTCTATACTTGCGATATCTCATTGAGAAAAATTAATGGAACATAACAGCCATAGTAACATGTTTCAGCTTTTTGCTATTACACACAGTGTCCAAAAAAGCCATATTGTTTTTATTCAACAGTGTTCATATAACAGCCATGCATTTTCACATACAACATGGGTTTCCACCCTCTACCCCAAAAGGCATTCATCTTCTACATAAACCTCTGATGTATGAGTGTGAGGAAATGAAAGAAACAATAATCACAATAATTAAGTTCAACTTGTCACTTTCAGATACATTTATACTCCCCCAACCTAGCTGTATCAAATATTGTTTTGCATAAATCATGTAACTGCCCTGGGCTTTCACACAAAGTCTGCGAAACATCACAAAATAGCAATCTTCTATTCATGTTTTTGAAAAAGGTAAAAGCCATAGAGGCCTTGTTGTTCATAAACAAATGGATTGCCATTAGGCTAGCCATATAACTTAAAACTCCTGTATTTTAAATGCATCCTGCCTTCCCATCCACACAAATAAAAACAAAAAAAGAAAGAAAAAGAACAAAAAGAAAGAAAGACACCATCTGTGTACCCCTCTAAAGTTAGGTTGTGATAAAATAAAGAAAATGATAGCAATGATGTATTTCAGTTTGTAGCTTTCAGGCATCAAATGCTGTCTTCTTCACTACTGCATCATATCATTGATCACTTTATTATGGTTATCATGAATTCCCTTTATTTTTATTTACGGACCCAACAGCAAGCAGACATCTATTTCTGGTGATCACCTGAATCTGTGATCACCAAATGGGGTAAAAAACTGCCACAGTAATTTATTTTAACATGCTATTATAAGCTCTTTACTACATGCCAATCATGGTAATATAAATAAATGAATAAATAAAAAGCAAATATGACTTCTTTGTACTTGGCCAGTGTGTACTTGTACCACTGCCATTAAATCTCTGAGGTTTCCTGCAACTAAGCAAGAAAATCATATGTCTATAAGAGAAAAGTATCCCTGAAATTAGAAGCATCTTTCTCCTAGAAGTATTGAATTTTCCTTCTCCTAGCAGTACTGAATTCTATGACTGTAGCTTGCTAGAGAAGCATAGAGATCAGTCTTTAAGGGCAACCAATTAAATGTTCATAGATAGTCTAGTAATAGGACATGGGTTGACTACTGACGTTCTGTTTGTGGGTGTGCATATATGTGTATGTGTTTGTGTGTGTGTGTGTGTGTGTGTGTGTGTGTGTGTGTGTGTGTGTGTGTGTGTGTGTGTGTGTGTGTGTGTGTGTGTGTGTGTGTGTGTGTGTGTGTGTGTGTGTGTGTGTGTGTGTGTGTGTGTGTGTGTGTGTGTGTGTGTGTGTGTGTGTGTGTGTGTGTGTGTGTGTGTGTGTGTGTGTGTGTGTGTGTATGTTTAGATATTTGTGTGTGTGTGTGTGTGTGTGTGTGTGTGTGTGTGTGTGTGTGTGTGTGTGTGTATGTACATTGAAAACATTACTTATATTTATTAACCCAAATAACCTACAACTAAGCCACCACAGTACTGAAATTGTATCTCATAACATTGATCAGTTGATGGCAATGCACAGCTGCTCTGATATTATATTAATATGCTTACAAAGGCTGTCTTCTTGACACAGCCCAAACAGTCTGTGAATAATACCAGTACACTTGTACTTTAACAACATGTACAGGCCTATGAGATGTTAATGGTGACTGGTGCAAGTGTTTGGGTGGCTGTTAGAAAAATATGTAATAGTAATATGCATGCTTAGTGCATTTAGTGTATTCGAAATTTAAAAGGGTTAATACATTTATTCTGTTCACACTGCATGAATCTGCACAGCCATTAGAAACTTAACAAGAAGCATTCTATTTTCTGCTAATGTCAGCAAATAACAAGAAGTAAATCGTTTCTGCTAATGTGACGAAAATTAACAAAGGGATATTGATTTCTGCTTATGCCATGAGAAAACATGCAGCTGTTAGAAGCTATTGATAAAGAAAACAACAGATGCTTGAAAGTTTAAACCGTAGTCAGCATTACTTGTACTAAAGCTAGAAATGTACCTTGAATCTAGGTAAAATGTAACACATGTATTAGAACAGTACAATAGAAGAATTGAAATGCTGAAATGGACTGACATAAACCCAAGGCCAGGTTGTTTTTCTCAAAATGTTTTTGCAGAATGACAGATATTTTAGATATTTTAACTTGGTCAGCAATAAGTCTAACAATATTTTCTGTAGAACATACAGAAAGCTGTGTCTTACTACATCAGCAATAGAATGTAACATTTTCTTTGTGACAGGAAGAGAACTGTATAAGTATAACCTACTAGTCATTAATCACTTAGACAAACCTTGTGCATACATGCTTTGTCTCCTTGCTGCAAGTAATAAAGGGTGCCTTGCTTGAACCTAACGTGAATTGGTCTTTGAAGTTTTTTCCTTTGACCGATTGGTCCTTCGGACTGGAACCCTCTCTTCACCTTGGATCAGATGGGCCATGTGGTTGAAACCGTACGGGGAAGAAACCAAATTGGTTCTTCCTATCTGAAAAGCCCTCCGACTGAATTGTCATTCAAAAGAGGCCAGCCACTTTCTGATCTGCGACTGAAGGACGGGTCTCCGCAAATTGGTGATCAATCACGTAGGCTCAGGTAAGGTGAATCTACTTTTTTCTGTTTTCTGTTTTAGATCAGGGACTAGATATGTATTGTTTTTGTTAGACTGTATTTTTCTTACAAGTCAGGGGCAAAAAAGATTACTGTCTTGTCATAGATCAGGAGAAACAGAATAAGTAGGCAGTCATTCTGAAGTGACTATAACAAAATCCGTGGTACCACATTAAAAAATAAGAGAAGTTACGTAACGATAAAAGGTTAGAACAAAATGTGTAATAATTGCACAAAAAGACCCCAAAATCCACCGTTAACCGAAGATGCAAAATACATGCAGTCGCAGTGCGCCAACAACATTAAATATTATTCAAAATGGGTTAATAAGTACGAATTCGACAGAAAATTAGAAAAATCCTCGCTTATCAAACTTGTCAAACAACTCAAAACTGATTCCAAAGGTCGGGTAAAAAAGCAACGTAAATTAGGAATTCCTCAGGCACACAGGTGGATTGAGGAAGTAAACCGTAGGGAACAAAAGAACAAAAATTCAAAAGCAATGTTTTTACACAAAGAGGACAATAACTTAGTAATAGCATCAGCACCTCCACCTCCCTTACCAGAATATGAAGCAAGTAAACAGGTTAGTCCACCCCCACGATATCCTGTGGTCACTGAAGATAGAGGCATTATGAAAATAAAACCGTATATTAGAGATCCCATCGAGACCAGGTCTCGAACAAAGGCAGGTAACTCAGATGAAGGCATCAAGTTATGGCAAATGATTAAGAATTCACGATCTATAAGTGAAGGAGAAGAAATATGTCCACTTATAGAAGTACCCAACCCTCAGGCAGGTCAGGACAATCAGGACCCAACTATTTTAGTGTATAGACCTTGGACTCCGGAAGACATCCGGAAAGCCACTGAGGGAATTCCCATCCAAAGGTTAATTTTAGAAAATTCTCAGAAGATTTACAAGGAATGAGGCTGAGTTATAACTTAAATGGAGAAGAGGTAGAAAAAGTAGTTAGACAAATTGCAGGGCCAGATTGGCATATGATTAGTGGGAAATGGAATCCCCGTGATGCTGCACAAAGACCCCTCCCACATAGCAGCGCAGAATTAGACACCAGAGTAAAAGGTCTTACAGACTGCATCTCTGAAAAATGGAAACCTAGGGCAGACTGGACTTGCATTAATCAATGCATCCAACAAGAAAGTGAAACTATTGACCGGTATTATGCCAGACTGTTAGAGTGTTTTAATAACCTCTGTGGAATGCAGGTTCCTGAAGATCAAACACAAGATTCCCCATACGAAGAGCAGTTAAAGAATGCATTTTTAAAAGGCAGTATTGCACCTATAAGCAGTTTTATTACGAAACACATGGTAGATCATCGTACGAGCAGGTTACAGTCATTACTTGAATATGCTAGGCATGCTGAAAGGCATTTTAATAACAAAAAGAAAAAGAAAGCTCAAATATTTTCTGTAGGAGATGGAGCAGAAGTTTATGTAGTACAGTCCGGGAAAAAGGGCAAGAAAAATTCACAGGGAAACAAACAATCTGATCAATGATCAGAGGACTTTGAAGAGCGAAAGAAAAGGGGTGAATGTTTTAAATGCGGTAAAAAGGGACATTTGGCAAAGGATTGCAGGAAAAATAAGAAGGCAACAATGGAAGACAAGGAGGGTGAGGACTGACTATATGGAAGTCAGGAATCACTAGAAAGGGCTAGCGAAGAAGGGACAAATGAGAATGTGATAGAGGGAGTAGAGGAAGTGCAGGAAGTTAGTGACAATGAAGAAGATGAAATATTAGACCTAGCTTTATTGAGCTTGGAGCTCTATTTAGCAGTCACAAAACCAGAAGTTACACTCTTGGTAGAAGGGAGGGAAGTCAAATTCTTGTGTGACTCAGGGGCATCACGGACCCTGATACATCCCTCCAAACTACCAGAAAACACAGAGACACCTGATTACATACTGGTCAAAGCAGCTAATGGACAGCTGTATCGGGAGCCTCTCTCCCATAACATTGCAATAACTGATCCAGTTTCAGGATTGACACAAAAAAGCAAAATTGTTGTTTCTGCAAAATACCCAGTAAACCTCTTGGGCAGAGACCTCATGCAACTATTTGGTATAGCAGTAGTCCCAACCATGCAGGGTATGGAAGCACAGCGACAAATTGATACCTTTGCAGTGCAATCGGGGGGTGAAACGTTTTATTGGTACAGCCAGGACTTGGTTACGACTGGTCCAGGGACTGTAACCAAAGAGTTAATGAATGTAGCTGTCAACAAGTTCCCCTCCCTTGACATTGATAAGCAACAACTGTTTGCACTGCACCCTGTATTATTGTAACACACCAGGACCTGATAAGGAATATGAGCAAGAATTGTTTAAGAATCATGCAAACAGATTGATATTGTGTAACCTGTACTGGGAAACAGAAGGGAACAGTGTAGCCAGCTGTTCATTGTCCCAGGAGTTCTTTGCACTTTATAAATCTAATCGATTACCACATGTTAGCCTAACCAAAAACAGAAATATAGAATGGGCAGACCTAGGAGAAAAAGTCACGAGATGGGAGAAACAGACAGAACTAGAACTATCAGAACAGGGAATACAAATACAGAAGTTGAATTGGATAACTCAGACCAACCCAGCTGTGCACTTACAGTCTGGTGAGGGCAGCTGATTGACACTTCTGTTAAAAGAGGAAGAAAATGCCTTACAAAATATACCAGAGACTCTCTGGTCAACAGGAAAGTCAGATGCAGGACTTATTCGTACAGCAGGACCAGTTACTATCACGCCAAAGTCAGCATTCAGACCACAAAAAAGACAGTATCCCTTAAGAAAAGATGCAGAGGCAGGGATAAAGCCTATTATAGCAGCCTTACTTAAAGGAGGGATACTAGTAGAATCTCCCGATTCACCATGTAACACACCCTTGTTTCCAGTCAAAAAAGCAAATGGAGAATGGCGTATGGTCCAAGATTTATAAGCTGTAAATGATGCAGTAATACCAAGGGCACCCACGGTGCCAGACCCACACACCCTGTTGAATGATTTAAAACCTCAACAGAAGTATTTTTCTGTGGTAGACATTAGCAATGCGTTCTTTTCAATACCAATACACCCTGACAGCCAGTATTGGTTTGCATTTACATTTCAGGGGAAAAGTTATACATATACACGACTACCACAGGGATATTGTGAAAGTCCAACAATATTCTCACAAGAAATGGCAAGCAACTTGGCGGGATTCACTCCACCAAGAGGCAGTCAGATTTTACTTTATGTTGATGACATCTTGCTGGCAGCCCCCACCCAGCTGGATTGTAGAGAAGCTACCATAGCACTTCTACAATTCTTAGCCACTGAAGGACATAAGGTAAATAAAAGTAAATGCAGCTTTGGAAAAAACAAGTCAAATACCTAGGATATGTAATATCCAAGGAAGGCAGAACATTAGATGAGGACAGGAAGATTGCAATTTTGCAAGCACCAAAACCCACTACCAAGAAGGAAATGATGTCCTTCCTGGGTACAACTAATTTTTGCCGGAGCTGGATTCCAAACAATGCTTTGGAATCTGAACCTCTGACTGACCTTATATATAAGAAGCCTATGGCAGCACAAGATTTATTGCAATGGACACCAGAAGCAGAATCTGCTTTCTGCAAACTGAAGCAGTTAATAGCATCCTCATTAGTTCTGGGATTGCCAAACTATCATAAACGTTTTTTCCAAACTATAGATTGTAAGCAGGGTTACATGACATCAGTATTAACACAGTAGCATGGGGATAAGCAATGCCCCATTGCTTACTATTCATCACAACTAGACCCAGTGGCATGATCCTTACCCCACTGTGTACAAGCAGTAGTTGCAGCTGCAATGGTGGTTCAGGCTTCGGCCTCAGTAGTCTTATTCCACCCTCTCACTTTGAGAGTACCTCATGCAGTCACGATTATTTTACTACAAGAAAAGGTGGCATATCTTTCCCCTGCTAGGCATCTTTCCTGTATGACTATATTGTTGAGCCAACCTCATATGACAATTGAGCGATGCACGACTTTAAACCCCTCCACTCTTCTCCCAACCCCTGCAGATGGCACACCGCACCGCTGCCTGCAGGTGATTGAGCAAAAGACACTACCTAGAAAAGATCTCACGAATGTCCCCTTGGATGATGCCGAGGTGACATACTACGTGGATGGCTTGTGCAAAAGGGGTCCTGCAGGACAGAACCTAGTAGGATATGCAGTGGTTTCTGATACTGAAATTATAGAAGCAAAACCATTACCACACAACTTATCTGCACAGGCAGCAGAATTGATTGCCTTAACACGGGCATCTACCTTAGCAAAGGGTAAATGTGTAAACATTTTTACTGATAGCCAGTACGCTTTTTCTACTGTACATGTTTTTGCACAACAGTGAAAAAACCGAGGAATGATAACATCTACCGGCAAACCTATAAATCATGCACAGTTTATCTTAGATCTTTTAGAATCTATTCAGTTACCTCAGAAAGTAGTCATTTGTAAATGCACAGCTCACACCAACCAACAAGATAGGATTTCAAAAGGTAATGTGAGAGCTGATACAGCTGCAAAACGAGCAGCCACAGAAGTATTTCTTTTAAATTAGGAATTACAACCCTCTGAGATTTTAGACTTAGAAATGTTAAAGACAATGCAGACACTCACTGCGCAATTCTTGAAAAGGGGCTGTACATCTCTAGAGAAGGGAAACCGATACTACCATCTAATTTGTTTAGATATGCAGCTTTGTTGAGCCATGGGCAGTGCCATGTCTCAACAGGGGGTATGGTACAGCTGGTGAACCAGGTGTTCACAACGTACGGATTTACAAACTACTCTAAAAAATTTTGTTTGATGTGTCAGATTTGTAACAAACATCATGCACGGGGGGGATAAATCCCAAGCAAGGGAGTTTCCCTACACCACCATATCCGTTTCACACTATCTGTATGGATTTCATAGAATTGAACAAATGTGAAAATAAGAAGTATTGTCTTGTCATTGTAGATACGTTTTCCAGACAGGTGGAAGCCTTTCCAACCAAAAATCCAGATGCAGCCACGGTGGCAAAAGTACTTGTCAAAGAAATCATCCCTAGTCCGGAAAGGATCTACAGTGACAATGGTACACACTTTGTAAACCAAACCATACAGCAGTTAAGTAAGCATTTTGGTATTTCTTTAAAAAATCATTGTGCATACCATCCACAATCTGCAGGGCTAGTTGAAAGGCATAATGGTATATTAAAAAACAAATTGAGAAAATTGATAGCTGAGACAGGGAAAAATTGGATATACTGTTTACCCCTGGCACTGTTGAGCATGAGAACTGTCCCTACAGCAAAAGGATTGACTCCTTTTGAAAAGTTATTTGGAAGGGCTTACTATATACCCCAGTGGAAACTTCTCATGTCATCAGACCAGGAAGCTGATTTTACACTAGCTGAATATATGAAGAAAGTCATGAATTCTAAACATCTGTTGCAGTCAAATTCTGTTTCAGATAGAAAGCAAACCGAGACATCAGAAGTGGCAGTGACACCCGGGGACTGGGTGTGGATAAAAGTTATCAAGAAGAAGAATTGGTCATCGCCAAGGTGGGAAGGTCCCTACCAGGTGCTTCTTTCGACACCCACTGCAGTCAAGATAGCAGAGTGAGCTTCGTGGATCCACCTGACACACTGCAAACTTGTTAAGAACTTTGAACTGGACAAAAATCTTACCTCTCCATTGGGGCCCTCAGCACAAAGTCTGGCTACAAAGAGGGGTCAGATCAATAGAACTGATCCGTCTCAACCCCAGTGAAGAAACCATCGGTGCTGAAGGTCCTATTAGGGCAGAGAGTAAGAACACATGTCTGAAATAAAGAAGACAAAATCCAGTAAGATCCAAATGTAGCTATTCGGAAGAATCGGAGAAAACAGGAATGCAGAACAACCGTTTCCTCGGAAGTATTGCATAACCATCCTGTTGAATGTACTAGTAACAATAATCTTTTTGTTGTGGCCATTACTTTTCTTAGTCACACAAACTGGACTGAACAAGCGTGCAGAGTTGTACGCAGAGTGGCACCCAAACTTTAAAACTTACCAGGCAATCAAATATATGTACGCTGAGACCTTCAGTGTTTCGAATTGCTGGATTTGCAGAGCTTTGCCAACAGCATATGGGGAGTGGGGGGGGTTATTGTTAACTTCAGTCCCCCTAGGAGCCAACAAAACCTGAGAAAACTTAGTCTATGATACATCAGATGTCACATCACAAGATAAAGTAGCATTGCACTTGTCTGTTTGACAGAAGAGGACTGTGTGTTTTTATAAAAATGATATAGTTCAGGTGGGTTGAAGCAATTGCAATGTGACAGTTCCTTATAGATGCTACAATAAGACTGATAACACAGGATCCTATTGCAACATGAGCTATGATTCATTTGTTGAACTGATGCATAAGACAACTAATGAAGTAAAACATAATGCTGACCTTTACAAACAACTGTCTATGATTGACAAAAAAATGTTTCATCCAGATCCAGGACATAGTAAAGTTACTACCAAAGTAGAAGTCTGTTATTTTGTATGTGGTAGGAAAGCATACAAGTGGTTACCTGAGAATTGGTCCGGCAGTTGTTATTTGGGGTACCTGGTTCCGGCCATACGACACACAGCAGTTTTACCTCAAGGAAAAATTCGGAATGTTCAACGAGAAATCAAGAAGCCTGTCAATCCAGTGGGGCAAATTAATGTGGGCTGGAAAAATCATCATGCTGTGGGCTTAGGGAAAAATGGACTGTCACATATGGACTTGAGTGATACTGTTATCTCATGGGCAGGTGTACTGCCAGCATATGGAGCAAAGAAATCAATCTGGGAACTGAGAAAATTGTCTAAACTTCTCAAAATAATGAGCAATGCAACCTTTTCTGCCATAGAATTGGTGACTGATGAACTGATTGCCATGAGAACTGTAATGCTTCAAAACTGCATGGCTCTCGACTTCACCCTAGCGATGAGAGGAGGTATGTGTGCTTTAATCCAGGAGGAGTGCTGTTCATATATTCCTGACCATAAACACAAGATAGACAATCATCTTGAGGTAATTCAGCAGGTGTCAGCTTTGACCAAACCAGGACCAAATCCATTGACGGACTTTTTCCAGAGATTGTTTGGGGGGTGGGGCAGTATCCTGATGAACATCCTGATTGCCATCTGTGTAGGAATGATCCTACTGGTGGTATGTGTGTGCTGCTGCATCCTTTGCATGAAAAGACTGATTAAAGACTTTATAGACATGTCAGTTTCAGAAACCTTATACCAAGGTGCTGAACTTGAAGAATTGTTAAAAATCTGAAAATGCTTTCATAAGTTTAAACTGAATGACTCTCTTAACTGCAAATCCTGAGTAGGAAGAGGTTAGGGGAAGAAACACTGTTTATGCTTATCTTGAAAGTAGAATAAAAGTATTAAAAGGAGGGAAATGTTAGAAAAATATGTAATAGTAATATGCATGCTTAGTGCATTTAGTGCATTCGAGATTTAAAAGGGTTAATACATTTATTCTGTTCCCACTGCATGCATCTGCACAGCCATTAGAAACTTAACAGAAGCATTCTATTTTCTGCTAATGTCAGCAAATAACAAGAAGTAAATCATTTCTGCTAATGTCATGAAAGTTAACAAAGGGATATTGATTTCTGTTTATGCCATGAGAAACCATGCAGCTGTTAGAAGCTATTGATAAAGAAAACAATAGATGCTTGAAAGATTAAACCGTAGTCAGCATTACTTGTACTAAAGCTAGAAATGTACCTTGAATCTAGGTAAAATGTAACACATGTATTAGAACAGTACAATAGAAGAATTGAAATGCAGAAATGGATTGACATAAACCCAAGGCCAGGTTGTTTTTCTCAAAATGTTTTTGCAGAATGACAGATATTTTAACTTGGTCAGCAATAAGTCTAACAATATTTTCTGTAGAACATACAGAAAGCTGTGTCTAACTACGTCAGCAATAGAATGCAACATTTTCTATGTGACAGGAAGAGAACTGTATAATTATAACCTACTAGTCATTAATCATTTAGACAAACCTTGTGCATACATGCTTTGTCTCCTTGCTGCAAGTAATAAAGGGTGCCTTGCTTGAACCTAACATGAATTGGTCTTTGAAGTTTTTTTCTTTGACAGTGGCAAACAAAGGAACAATGATGTATGCATCATGAACCCCCTATCTGCTTACAAGTCATTGTGGCTCTATATGTTAATTCCCTAGAGCTGTACAGGACATTGATCTCTGTGAACAAAAAAATGATAATATATATACATATAGGTGTGTGTGTGTGTGTGTGTGTGTGTGTGTGTGTGTGTGTGTGTGTGTGTGTGTGTGTGTGTGTGTGTGTGTATGTATTTGTGCTGCCGAGTGTGTGGGAGGCATGTGTATGCATGGGGTGGTAGAGAGACAGACATAATCCTGTGTACCCACTCTCTCAAGGTAGTGCTGCACAACTTGTATATAATTTCATTATGCACAGAACAGAGACTGGCATACTCTGTCCCCTTGTCATGTATGCATGCAGTACAAAGTAACATGAGCAAGATTAGAATGTTAAATACTTACAGTGTCAAACTAGTAAAAACAAGGTGTTAACTTGTATGTTATGAAATTAATTGTACACGAGTTGGCTAATGTAAGCAAATGTCTTCATCCTAAACAAAAAACAGATGCATACATTTGATTCTTATATTTTATTAATATCAACTGTGCACAAGCTGGCTAATACAAGTACTTGATAATGTTAAACAAATATAGTAAAACCATTTGCATTAACATGGTACTTCTGCTGTACCAAAGGTCATCTAGATACTACAGTGTGTGTTCCCTGCTAAGGAGGAAATGAGAGCCAGACAATGCAAGGAACAAGAATATTCACAAACCCAAACTTCAGATTATTGCCAATGTTTGCTATTCTTATTATAACTAATTATGTGTCATATGGCTGTACTTACTGAAAAATGAAGTAATGAGAACTTTTTTCATCCCTGTTGTTCCATTCATGCCTGAGCTGCAGCATCAAGTAAGACAAATATGAGAGGGAAAGTTGTTTCTTGACTGCACACAAGATAGAAGACGATATCTAACTTGTCCCATTGCTATTGTGGGTGAATAAGGAGGTTTGAACCAATGAGGGAAAAGAAAGTATGTTTAACCCAGTGTGGACAAAATAATTACTTAGAATTAAACAATTGCTAGAGAAAGATCAGAGAAGATCCTCTGTATAAGAAAAATAGACATGTTCTATTCAAAACAGAAGAAAAAATACAAAAAAAAAACAGGATGTGCTGTACAGTGCCTATCCCCTTGCCTCACTATAGGAAAGGTCAAAGAGTAAATGTAACTCAGGATCTTTCTCTCTGTGTGTCTGTCCTTGTCTGTCATAAGTATTGGTTTAGCTGCTGCCGTTATGAAGCTGTGTACTGTACACTATGTTAATTTCTACTCAACAGGAAATTGAATATTTTTTGACTTTACTTAAACATAAATCATATAAATAAGGAAAAAGGACTGGCTGACTAGACTATTGTTTACACACTCTGGACTGAAATCAGCACTCTCCTCTTATAGCACAATGGTCTAAATATTTTATATAATATATCAAAATAGGAAAAAAAAGAGGATTTCCGATGTATTACTGGCTGATAAAACGGAAGCCATTTGGAAAGTCATCAACTCAGTTTGAAACAAGACAGCTAAAGTTGAAAAGCTATCTTCAGAGGAAAGTTTATACAGACCTACCAGTTTGCTTCGACTTGAATGAAACTAATGATAAAGCTGAATTGGTTGCCTCAGCATCCTCTGACTGAAACTCTGTGGTAAATTGCATATGTGAAGGAAATCTTAACAGGAAACCCCACAGACTCCATCAATTGAGGACTTCTTTAAAATGTCACAATTCAAGATGTTGGCAAAGCACGATATTGTCAAAATAATGTTTCAGAAAATTATATACGGAAAGGTAATGTGAAATTAAGACTAAATCAAGACTAACCCAAAGGCAATTAAAATCGTGAAAATATTGCAAGTCATTTTCAATAATGCTGTTCTAAAAATCTTTGCTAAAAATCTCCTTTTTCTTTTGAATAATATTTAAAATATACTTCCGATGTTGCTCTGTAAGACTCTGAATCAGTGCAACTTAAAAAGTTTATTTTTTCTGTATGTGTACTTTATAAGTTCTTTTGAAAATTCTAGCAATTAACAGAGTGGGGACTAAGTGATGGATTCCTGCACTTTAAATCATGAAACAGGACAGGAAGCATGTTTTGTTTAAACCATTCCGTTTTATTTAACATGCTAACTCTTACACATAAAAGAGATAGAATGTCGATTAAAATAAAATAAAATAAAATAAAAAGATGTAGCAATCATCTTTGTTAGATGCATTGATCTAAGTACCCATTAGTTATACTCTAGAGCGTGAGTCTAATATGCTACATTAACAGCAGATACCATGCTAACCATGCTTATCATTTTCAGATTCAGTAAAATGGTTCACTAGTCATGCTGTAATTTCTCACTTTTATGGGTTCTGCATTTTTCACCACATAAACTGAATTATTTGCACAATTTTCTATAATTAATGTTTTCAGAATATTAAACCATGTTCTTAATGCCTTAAAAAGGAAGTTTCATTGCAACAAAATCTCATCATTTATGATGTGGTCCAGTGAATACTTTATTTAACGAGTAACAACTTGCAGTTATCTACTACAGCATGCTAGTCTGTATTTGCATATTGCTGTTTAGTTGTTAGATGCATGCCTTCTAGAATGCAGAACACTAACTGCATTCACTAGTTCATTAAAAAAATGCATGCTCTTACTAACACAGCCTCATATGTATGTGTTCTTAAAAAAATAATACAGACATCAATCTATTTGCAAAATTATTCTGTATAGCATTGCTATAGACATCAATAAGAGGTTCAGAAAATTTCTACAGAAATTAATTACATGGTTTATACAGTGTTGGTCACTTGTATTATTACACATGGAGTTACAAGGCTATACTCATATTGACTCTTCTAGTCTGAAACCCCAAATTTCATGTGAACTGAATGTACTGTGTACCCAAGACTGTAGTAGGTTAAGCCTGACCCATGCTGGAATTTGAATTTAAATGGCTGCAAAGACAACTCCCACATACAAAGCTTTGTGTTGCTATCCTACTGTTGATGAAGCCAGATCCAGAATAGGGGGCATGGTCCATTGCAAGATTAAATATTCTCTGTAATAAATTGTACTTTCAGGAACTGTGTCCACTCAATAGCTAGGGATTCAACTTTGATCACATAAAATTTTGCCTCTGCTTTTCTTAATTTTGACTGAGAAAATAGAAGTTCCTCTCTATTAAATGTTTATTAAATTACTGCTCTTAAACCCACTTCTGATATATCTAAATAGTATGTAAATGGTGAACTGAAGTAAGGAAATGATAACAAGGGAATGAAAAAGGTTTTTAACTTCTTAAAAGAAGTTTCTGTCTCTTGTGTCCAATTTGGGTCTATAGGTGTTTACTAGGCTAATGACCACAAGGGCCTTTTTAAACTTAGCCATGCATCCCAAATCTCTGACAAGTTCTGGTACCCTTGATACATGTAAACAGGGGCTTCGGAGATGAACCATTTACAGGTTGCCTGTGTCCATTAGAAACAAAGGTGCCAAACCAGGGATGAATTTCCTTTTCCACATCCAGTTGTCCAAGTTACACTTGAATTGAGTTAGGATAGGAAGCCTGTTCCATAGACAGTGTAGTCTCTGGAATACATACCTGTTTCTCCAGTAGGTCTATTTATATCACAGGCAAAGTGTGTAAGTCTTTAGAACAGGTAATTCTGTTGCTGTTTGTTTTGTGGATATGCAGGAGGTCCATCAGAGTGGAGTCTGACAATGTCCTGTATGCCAGGCATAGATCTCCCCTCAACAGCCAGTAGGAGACAGATTACACGAATATGGCCCCAAGGCAGTCTGCATAGGACATTTTACTTATGCTCTGTATTCTTTTAGTGAGGAAACTTTGTTTACATTTCAATTGCTGGATGTGCCTGGTTAGGTACATACCAAAGGGGCATTGTACTCAATGATAGGTCTGATGAATGCCAAATACAGTGGAACAATGACTTCCTTGGACTTAGATGACATATCTTTGTTTATAAGTTGAGTAACATAGAATGATTTCCTCACCACTGTAGACATGTGATGGTCAAAGGCTAAATTACTGTTTATGTGTATCCCTAAGTCCCTGACTACTGGAGCATCTCTAAGGGGTGTGTTGTCAATATGATAGTTACCAAAGGTGGATGACTTCCTGAAGGATGCTATTATGCAATTTTTGGCATTTAGTTTTTGTCCATGGCTCTGACACCAGCTGTTTGTCTGTGTCAGCCCTTCCTGGAGAACATTTGTGTCAGTGTGGGATTCAATGAAAGCATCTAATTTGGAATCATTTGCAAATTTAGTCAGCCAGAGACTATTGACATTGGGCTTAACTTCAGAGAAGTAAATGCCAAAAAAGGAGTGGTCCAAGGACCGATCCCTGAGGGACTCTACTAGTGACTGGCCTCTTTGTAGAGATGAACTTATTAATTCTAACTTCCTGGGTCCTGTCTGTGTGCCAGTTGGCTATCCACCGGGTGACATATGGGTTTGTACCTAATATCTTGAGTTTGTCAACAATGCTAGAGTGGGGTATTGTGTCAAATGCCTTGGCCAGGTCAAGGTAGGCACTGTAAACCATTTTGCCTCATCCATTGGTCTGTTGACCCTCTCAAAGAAGTCCACCAGGTTGCATAGGCATGACCTACCCTTGATGAAACCAAACTGGGTTGAGTCCAGTGTCTGGAGGTTTACTATGTCATTACTGATCATTTACATGATAATTTGTTCATGGTTTTGCATATACAACTAGTGAGACTAATGGGCCTATAATTTCCAGGGTCTGTAGATGGCCCACCTTTGTGCAGAAGGATGACTGTTGCTGTTCTCCATTCATGAGGCATGGGGTCTTTTTGGAGGCTACAGTTAAATCGCAATTCCAGATGGCCTGCTAGGTCATGTTTCATGCTATTTAGAAGGCATCCTGGGATATTTTCTGGGCCTATTGATGCTGTGTTCTTGGTCTTAGAGCATTAAGGACCTGTTCCCAGTGATAGCAGGAGGAATTATATTTGATGGTATTTCTTCATCGAAGATTGAGGGGGTGAGAGGGGTAAACCTGGGGCTGAATTTGTCAGCCAGTAGGTTTGCTATATCTTTTGACTCAGTATTGGTGGCTCCATTTGCAATAAGCTCTGCACACAATTGTCTATTGCCTTCGAGGTTGCGGACATAGCTAAAGAATACATTGTGGTTGTCCTTGGCCTGGGAGGCAAAATTTACCTCAAATTTGGTTTTGGTAGACTTCTTTTGTTCTCTAAGTTTTTTTTTTTATTTTATTTTGATGAGTGCTTTTATCCTGTTAGGTGCTGCACCTCCTAATTTTTGCCATGATTTTTTTCCTTCTGTTATAAAGCCTATTGATTTTGTGGTTCCACCAAGGTGGTTTGGTTTTTTGAGTTAGTTCTGTACTTCTTCCTGGTGGATACAGCTGCCTCTAAGCAGCTATTAACATGTTTGTATAGGGTTTCTGTGGACAGTTCTGCATAGGTAGCTGTGTTTTCTTGGTTTATAAAGGCTTGAAATTTTGCCAGATTTTCACTTAAAATCAGGAAGTTAGCATTAGAATAGTTCTTCAATATTCCAGAGTTAGCTGGGTGTCCAGGTTTTATTTTTACGTCAAAGGAGACCATTTGTGGTCTGGCCTTACCAGGGAAGACATTACACTAGGGGGTGTGCAGCACTCTCCCTTAATAGTGAGGACCAGATCCAGTATGTTTGCATCCCTGGTTGGTGTATTGACAGTCTGGTCCAGAGTGTTTGTGCTTACAAAATCCAGTAATTTATGTGCCTATACATTTTGTGGCATATAGGATTCCCAGTTAATAATGTAAAAATTAAAGCCATCTGTGAATATGGTATTGGGTTGGATGGTGAGTTTTTCCAAGAAGTTTAAATACATGGTATGGGTGTCCTGAGTCATAGAAGGGGACCTATAGCTTGCAAGGAAGTGATACTGGATTTTACCTGTGATGATTTGAACATGGAGTTGGTCAAGTGCATTGTCTTGTTTGACCAGCCTTGAGGTATATTTATTTTTGATGTAAATCGAGACACCTCCACCTTTAGTCCCTGCCTGTGTAGTAGATGGTCTAATTGTGTGGAAGGCATTATAATCTTGCACTGTTGGTTTGATCTCTGCAGTTTTAAACCATTTCCTCAGTGACTGCACACATTTCAGCATTCTCTAGTATGAAGAGATCCTCTAGGGAGTGAAGTTTTTTGTTTAGACTCCTAAGCATTGAGCAGTAATACCTTGGGATTTTCTTGGTTCTGATTTGCTGTGTTGGAAGTACTTTGTGAAGCATCGTTCCCTTGATTGGACCTGCAAGTTGGCATGCTGTCAATTCAAAATGAGGAACAGATTTCCAATAATAAAACAAAAATGTTCTCTTATTTTTCTTAGTTTCTGGAATTGGCTAGGTTATTACTGATTCAACCTTTTCATTTCAAGAATTAACAATTCCTCCTCCTATGACATATTCCTGTTATACAAATATTTAACTTTAGATTAATTTTTCTCTTCTTACAGATATACACATTGCCTAAACCCTTGTATGTTCAATTTTCACATTCGTTATTCACTTCATATACATACTTTGCAACATATTCAGGCTGGAATATTTTAGTGAGTAAGTTCATTCTTTCCAATGGTTCTGTTTTTGCTGAATACTCTGTTAGGGGTGAATTCTGTCATATCTCTTTAAGTGGTATAGGTCCTTCCTCTCTTTGTATCGGTAGCAAACTGTTTACACCGTTAGTGTTTTCTAAGGCTATGCCTTTGTTTATGCTGGATTCATAAGATCTAATGAATGCATCTGATAGTTGTGCTCTCTACCTTCTTTCTACAGTAGGTAGGGGCACATCTGATGGTTTATCGCCTACTGGGCCCACTCCTTGTAATGATATGGTTATCTGTCAAAAAAGTATTTTCATTGCCTCGACGACTCCTTAAAATTGGGACAATAATATTCTATTATTGAGAAAGTCAGCAATGGGATGAACTACCTTGCCAGCCAGGTTTCTATGTCTATATGAGCAATAGGATATAGTTTTAAATTAACATGAATACATATTTCTTCTACTGCTTTGTTAATTATGGTTTTCTTCTCGCATACATTTTGCTCCTTTATTAGCATGACAGTACTGCCTTAGTCTAAGAGTCTTTGCAGTTCTCTGCAATCAGTTAAGACATTACAAAACTTAGACTGGCTCTTGCACAATAAAATAATGCAGTCTCAACCATTCCTGCAGATAATTAATTGCATTCTATAGGCATAATACCATTGTTAGCATAATTTTCAAAGGTTATAGTTTCTGCAAGTGTAACAGCTTTCCCATCTCTAGTATAAGATCTAGCTATGTGACCCATTTCACATTTAAAATAAAGTATTACATTTGCTTCACTTACTGACTAAACCATTTCCCTCTGTCCATTCTATTACCTATGCCTCTTTGCATACTGACATTACACAGAACTATACCTTTATAGAGGTGAAAACATTAATTAAGACATTCCAATTTCTTTGTAAACTGTATTCAGAAATTGTAATGTCATATTGGTCTCTGTACTTATTTACACAGAAGTGTATAATGATGCAATGTCTCTCTACTTTGTTTAACCTTTTGTTTCTTATTGATTTGCTTTCTTATTGATTATTGTGTATTATCTACACTTAGCCTTTTGGTATAGCTGATTGTCCAAACTGTTTTTAGTTAGTTTTCTAACTTCTTTGTCTTATTTATACTACTGGTGTACTGTATTTCTATACATTCAATGTGGAGCTTTTCTCCCTGGTCTCCGCTGAAAATGGACATGTGGCTGTTCGGACTTTCCTGGTAAACAAATGTAAAATAAATAAAATAAAATAAAATAAAAATCACAGCTGAGATTCTTTGTTTGTTACCATCACTGAACAGATGATTTCTACAGGTGTAGACTGCTAAGTTCAAGAAATAGTTTCATTGCATAGCACTCCTTCTAGTAGCACAGCAAAACTTTTAGAGTCTTTTTAGTGTCAGGTTGATAGACCTCTTGTATTAAAATAGTAGATATTTCAAATTTGTGAATTACTATATATACTTTATATAATTTAATTCTTATTATGTTGACCCTCATGATCTAACCATAAATTAGTAACATGATCTAAGTTATGTATCAGTGATTTTATCATTTCATTATGAGAAAATAACCAGCTATGAAACGTTTGTACTCATGACTGTGTGGTAACACCAGTTTTGGCAAGTAATGACTACATGACTTTATATGACTTTGCTGTGATCCTAGTAATCAGTCCTCTCCATGTCCATGAAGGTGCTGAATGCGGGTTCATATTACATTATCAAAAAATAACATAATTGAATGCTCAGAACTTCGAAACGGCCACATATCAAAACTTTTATTGTGGGGGGCTGCGTGCCCTACACCCCCCACTAAATATATATTCCAACTTTGAGATCGCACTACATTGAGGAAAGGGCAAATATCCCAATCTTCAATGTACTGCAATCCCACAATGCGATCTTCAAAATGCAGCCATATCGAAGTTCTGAGTGTTCGATTACGTTATCTTTTGATAAAGTAATAGGAACCCGCTGAATGCTTATATAGTTATCTGGCTTCATAATAAGCTCCCCAGCAAGCTCAGTGCCATGTGGGAATTAATTTTTGACAGTTATATCAACTGTGGCTCACCTTACAGTTTACTTGATAGGCAGACGTATCATACTTATGTAGGAGAAGGAACAGACAGATGGACAGGCAACAGATACACAGGAAAGAGACCTCTAAAAACAGTCCTTAAAAGCATAACCTACTGGTGGGTTATAAGCCTTGACAATGCAAACATACATTTATACATCTGATCATCACCTGAACATGACACAAAGGGAAACCTACAGCAGATTTTGAAACATTGCGCACTACAGAAGCAATGATAACCTACTGAATCAAGGTAACATGTTGACATTATCCTTCAGCAGATTCACAATAGCATACAGAAACCATGAGATGACCTTTACATCCATCAGCCTAATAGATACACACACATACAGAGGAGTGGCAAGGGGTGAATATGAGTAGAGATAAACATGCACATAACAATGTTTGGTGTGATGGCACATTCATGGACATGTTTTTGTTTGTTCTCATTATTAACCTGCAATGCTCTGTAGCATGAAGTAACTAACACAGGGTTAAAGAAGGGTTAGGAACGGGACAACAGGCTTATGACAAGCAGAATAAGGTTGGATAAATATCTCAGTTTTGGGAATGGATGTTACTTTAAATATGCTTTTTTGCCAGTATTTAATATATCTCCATGAGAACTCATAACTGTAGAAAATGTTAAGATGTGGGTAAACATATCATAGGCATATAACATCACACTAAGAAATGATGTCAGAGGCATCTGGAATCAAACTTTTGATGCTATGGGCAAAACCAATCTTCACTCGAGTGATTTATTTCAACATTCCACAAAGGAAGTTGTACTTTCTTCCATCTAGCAATGTAATAACCGTCAGAGTAACTATTTCAAAGTAGTGCCTTTACTCTGCTTTAACTCTGTGTTTCTCCAGTGTAGCCAGTTTAAGCAGTATGGCGTGGAGATAATCAGACTAGTGCAGCTGATGGCAAAATGAAAAGCCATTCACCATCTCTCAGCATTAGTACATGATGCCAGAGTCCATGTTGATGCAGAGGACAAAAAAATGAAGGCTTTTTTATGGGCCATTTAGCCATGTGTGTTGTGTTTGATTCTATTTTTCAGCCATATTAAACGTGTGAAAAATGGGGTTGATCTGAAAGTGGAGAAATGGGGAGGCAATCAGAGGGAAGAACAAAGGGGAAGGGATATGAAGCATTTCAGAAGGCATTGGGAAAAAACATAGATATCCACTTCTTCAGCACAGCAATGTACACAGGTAGATGACATTTGATGAATTTGGACTGTCCCCACAACATAGATGGGTGACAACAGTGCACTGATGTTGTATAGCCACCTAGACCAAAGCAAGTGTGTTGAGAAGACACATATGCAAAGTGGAAAGCTATGTAAAGGACTTTTTTGTGGGAGATGTGCCCATTTTTTCTTTTTATTTCAAAAAGAGAGGACTGTTGGGGAAGGGGCCTAGGAATGTGAGGGTCAGGTAAGTAGGGGATGTGAGGAAGCAACTCTAGACAAACAGGACATACAAGGCAGACACAAGGATGGTGATGGACACAAACGTTTGGGGTACACCATGATTGAGGATAGGTGGGGGGATCAGAGACACAGGCCTGTCAAGGGTGGGAACAGTGAGAATCTAGTCCTCAGCTTCAAATCTATGACTGTTCTCTTTCTTAGCTGCCTGTGAGACTGGTTGAAGTGGGAATTTATTTTTTATTTTTAGGAGCACCTTCTCCACTCAGCTGATACGGACATCAAAACCACTCTCTATCAGATCTTGTACCATCCCTGGCAGCTCTTGGTGGGTGACATAATGTCTGACAATATATTGAAAATGGATGCACTTGCGTGACTTTATTGCTAGACTTTGGAGTTATGATACATACCTCATAATACATCCTGTTTTACAGTTATAATTGGATTATGGGAGGAGTCCAGATGATTGTCAGTAAAATACTGAATCCATTAGAGATGCGCAACTGCATTTTTTATTACATAATCCTCATTAACATTCCAAACCAGTTACACACATAAGTAACAAGGACACGTACAAAAGTATGTGCATCCAAGCAGTAATGATACCTGTCTGTCAATCAACCTACTATACATAGCTATCGGTATTACCTTTATAATCAAACTTTTGAGAGCAATGACAATGTGACATCCTTACTAAAATGTAGATACAGCTGAATTTGAACCCTGGCTCACCTTTGTTCTGACCATAAGCTCATTGCATTTATACTTGGGGACAAAAGGAAATGATGGCAAAAGGTATATTTTCACCACACAGTATTGTCCCAAGTATTGATGCCCGCACACTGCCACTGAATCAGTTTGCACACATATTTCAACATTTTCCTTAAGCAGTGAACCATGCTTGCACTGTGCCACATACTGCACATATAGTAAAGACAACAACATATATAAAAAATATAAAAGGGAAGCAAAGGTTAAACAACTAGACAACTCTGGATTTGAGGCATCGCACTATTGCAGTTACACAATGCAGTTGTAGTGGGTTATCTCTGTTTATTACACACACAGCTTTCCAATAGGAATCCAATAATGTACAGAAAAGCAATTCACATTTCATATCCAGTATTGAACAATTCATACAGTTGGACATTCTTAGTTGATTGCATATATCTGTCCCCTTTTTGAGCCTTTGGCCACTATTATATTAGGCTTTGTCCAGATTTCTTGTGCTAAGAGGTTGAGAGGTGCTGGCAGACCCTTGGAGGCTGACTGCAGCTCCCATACTGGGCAGTAGGGTGCAATGGGCTCCTTCTGATATCAAGGACCCAGATCATGAGTGAAGATATAATCCAACAATAATATTTCAAAGATTATATTATAACTGATGGAAAGCCTGTGAAGGCTTTTTAGTTTTTGGGCTAAATTTTACTTGTTTCTTTAGGAACACCTGGTGTTTTATAGAGAACAACTTTGTTTCATGAGCTACTTAATCTAATATAAAAAAGAAGGCTAAAAAAAACCCAACTAATTAGAGTTTGCCTTTTTGTGAAAGGGGAGTGTGTGGCAAGAGTACATATTCTGTGGGAGAGAGTGCTACACTGAAGGAAGACCTGGAATGAGAAATTGGAAACTGATCCTTAATGAAGACTCCAGAAAGATCTGCCAACAAATACTGTTTCCCAGCAGTATAGGACTGAGTTAAAGGCACTCTCTACACTTTTGGCTCAAGCAAAATGCTTTGTTTTTACTTGCAAGTCCTTGCCTTTAATTGCATTTACATATATCTATATCTACATCTATATCTATATCTATCTCTCTCTCTCTCTCTCTCTATATATATATATATATATATATATATATATATAGAAAGAGAGACATAGATATAGATATATACATATTAAACTGTATTACTTATATATGGCTAGAGGTCTGAACTGCTTTAATGTACTGTGGTGGGCATTTTGGCAGAAGCTATTAATGCAATGTTCTGCCTATACACTTCACTGCCAATCTGAGTGTAATTTTTCTGAGAAAGAGTGAGACAGAGTATTGTGGCATGCTGTGAACATTTATAGGTATACATGTATAGATCAATGTGATAAGATGGCCACATTAGAGTACTTGCTACAAACTATATAGCTGCAGCTGATATGATGGTCACAGTAGCTGCTGATGGCTACCCAAAAGACAGTGTCACCATTAAAACACCTTAGCTAGGATGAGGACCATGAGACATATCTTACTACCTTTGAGTGATATCTCAACATTTTCAAACAAATGTATTTGGCTGTATTAATTAATATCACTGTATATCGCCTCCATCCTTATCTCATGCAATTCATGCTACAGATCAGGACATATTCGATTGAGAAGACATGTCATACCAACACACCATTAGGGTGATGCTCATGAATGTGCCAGGACAGTACCTCCTATTCCCTCTTCAGCCCTGTTTCTGTTATCGCCTCTTCTGTCTCATCAGAATATACTGTAGTAGCTTTAGTAGGATGATAACTGAAATGTTCATTTAATATGATGTGGAAATTGTCCTTCTGTGTATAAGCATACTGCATAAACTTTTCAGGATATCTAGCCCTACATAAATAGCTTGTGTACGTGCTGAGTCATACTAATCATTTCAAACGATGTACCACCCCTTGTCGTTTGTAGTAGGCTGTACACAATTAACTTATGATTTGCAGTGAGGCCTGCAAAACAGCTGCTAGTTGTAGAAGTGTATTGAGATATGCATTACTGATACAGTTTGGGGAGACACATACTTTAATGCAGTCATTAATACTCACACTTGCAGTCCTGATCACATTTACTTAACAAATGACATCCTGACACCATTTTCAAAAAAAAAAAAAAAATAGAGAATCACTTAGATTTGAACCCTGGCTAATCTGTGCTCTAACAGAGCTCAATTGCTCTTACACTCTGTGCCACAGAAAACACTAGACAAGTGGTGTATTTTCCACACTGAATACTGTCCAGATTGCTGATGTCTGCATGCACTGCTGATTCTGTTTGTGTGAAGGAAGATGTACTGCATTCAATCTTTCACGGTTTTCCTTAAGCAGAGAACCACGTTTGCTCAGTGCTTAACTTCATGCAAATGAGAAAGGCAAGGCCAACAGGTATTGATGTAATAAAACGTTGGCCCCGACATTTCAAAGATAGACTCTACAGCATGCACATCATACTATCTGCCAGCAATTTCTCTGGTAACATATTTAGCAAGCCTGACACTTGAAACATTAACAACAAACAGAAGTATTTTATAGTTAACCCCAATCAGGTCAGATACTTTATGTCCCTATTTACACACAGTTTGGCAACAAGCACCAGTGGACACTTCTACTTCACAAGTCCAAGCTAAGTTACTGAAATTTGAACCATGCATGACCTAATACTTTGCCATCATCCCTGCAAATCAGCTTCTCTGCAATGCACTTTGTTAAGAAGTGTTTAGCATGTCTAACACTGGTTACTATAATCCTCCATTAAATGGAAATACATTCATAAACACAGGAGAAGGGCAGTGATGTGTGGTCGACTAAACACATGCTTTCTGATATTCATGTGTGCCCTGTAGCAATGCATTTGCAAATGATATATCAGTACTTGGGCCATTGTTAGACTCCAGAATTACATAGCTTAACTGCATTGTTACATTTGGCATGTATTTATAGTGACAGTTGACATTGATCATGCATGATCATATCCCATTGATACTGTCAGTAACTTGTATTAATGTAGACATACCTTCATTTGGATATGAAGACACATAACTCCATCACTGCACTACTGCTGTTTCCAAAGAGTGTGTGTGTGTGTGTGTGTGTGTGTGTGTGTGTGTGTGTGTGTGTGTGTGTGTGTGTGTGTGTGTGTGTGTGTGTGTGTGTGTGTGTGTGTGTGTGTGTGTGTGTGTGTGTGTGTGTGTGTGTGTGTGTGTGTGTGTGTGTGTATATGCACGTATGTGCAGATTCAAGTCAGCATAAGCCTACCTGCTGTTGTCTTCCTTCAACTATCAATCTAGAGACATTTTTAAACCAGGATGTAAGTCCACAGCTTTGTCAGACACTACTTCCAACACCTTTTCCTCAGCATACACTGATGAGATCACTGTCTATAACATGCACTCTGAGAGAGTGTATGTTAGACTTCTGTGGTGGAGCTAGTCTTACATTGTATAGAATCCAGCTTATATCCTTAAATAGGTATGACATTTGAATCTGACATCAATCAACTGTTGTATATGTGGATTTCTGGTATATTATGGACAGTGTATAATGTTTTGAATCTATATACAACCCATGAACCCAGCATCCCCTTTTTCCTCTGTCCACATAACATCCGATCTGTGTGTCACCGATGATATCCTCATCTCAAAAATGCATACACACATTGAGAAGTAGAGCTCCTCCATCACCATCTACAAGCCATCTCCAAACCACTGGATGCGTAAT
Source organism: Protopterus annectens (assembly GCF_019279795.1). Lineage (NCBI taxonomy): Eukaryota > Metazoa > Chordata > Ceratodontiformes > Protopteridae > Protopterus > Protopterus annectens. Next base: position 1,155,462,003 of record NC_056727.1, on the reverse strand, counting down.
TGCTGATTTACTCATGGGGTGGTGCCCATGTCCCATACGGACAAAGACAGTATATAATAAAACACATACTCACATACCCCTACTATCTCCCCTCACCTAGAGAAAGTAATTTGGATTAAATGGGATAATAATGGCTAGGCTTGTATGGGCTATTGGCTGTTAACCTAGTAATCTTCTATGACCCTATGAACATTGCACATGTCAATGTTGTTGTCACCCACATGAGCCATGTTTAGGTGTAGATGTACTGCAGCTCTATAACATTGTATTACAATCTGGGATTTGAGCTACTGCATTGATGCTCACTACTGCCATTTGGTCACCTGTTCCTTCCATAACAACTATAGCAATATGCCTCCTGAGAACTGGGGACATGGGATGATGATCTGTATAGTGTTACCTTACTAAGGCATGTGTTCTTATAGTGGATTATATCCACATTCTACACAGTTCTTATTCAACCATCACAGTGACAGCTGCAGTATGACCCAGGTGTGGATGTGTATACCTAGCATCTGGAAATGTTATCTGACATACAGGAATATTATGTCATAGTGATTACATGGGCACATACTCCTGATTTCATTAATATGTTGTAATTCTGTTATTCTGACATTCATTTACAACCTCTGCAAATTCATTGTATACACTATTGTGGTTCTATTCACAAGGATTTTACAGGTGTTCCCCAGAAGCATTGTGTGATTGTTAGCATTTGTGTCATTAACTGCTCTGATGAATCACATCCACCTCAGTTCTAATGTGTCCATATATAGTGTCACGGCCCTCACACTCACATTTCCACTGATAAACATATGGGCATATGATGTACAACTGATGTAGTGACATGAAATAGAGTTGCATGACTGTTTTAACAGTTCCACTGCATCACATGTGATTCACACCCAAGGTTGTATTTTGAGGTGATGTACAGCTTGAAGTCCAATTGTAACATAGGTACAGCTATAGTGTGACTGTACTGCATTATGGACATACCACTACATTGCATCAGTATTACCACTTGATAGTTTGCAAGAACACATATGCATGCATGTCAGGATTTCATGGCAGTAGAACATTTTCACTGGCAATGTCAGGGGGACAGTGATCATGAGTCACATGCCTTGAGTTTTGACATGTGCTTATAGATGGTAGTCCATGTATTGCTTGGTGTGTGTACAGTATTACAGTGACAGCGTCCTTGATCATTGACACTTGACTTTGCACTGCTATAAATATTGTGCATACTGGCACAGTTGATGCATTGTCATCATTCTCACATACCGCCATACCCAGTTGTGTGTAGGAAATCCACTCATAACAGTATGGTGCTTGCATGTGTTATCTGAATGGCTGATACCTAAGTCAGGCAGGGATGCTTAAATGAAGTTTATTACATTTGGCACAGGGACCTCCCACATCTGGTTGACCATACAAAACTATTCTCTGGGACGCATACCCATTAGAATTTAACAGTGCAGACTTGCCTTCAAGGTAATCTACTAGATGCATGCGCGATACATCTTTCTGTGTTGCATCCAGTAAATACACAAATCAGTAACAACATTAATGGCATGGGTTTGATTCTTGCAGGAGGTACTGTGGCTTATGTGTCATGCAAATCTCTCAACTTGCCAGGATTACCCCTGATTTCATCTCCAGGTTTAACACCGTTCCTCTATACTGCTTCAAAAAGTGGTCACTACTGGGGAAGGGGTAGTGAATTCCCCATATAAAATACTGGCAATCATGACAGTCGTACATGTCTGTTACTGTAGAACATGTTTAATAAGTTACAATCACATATTCTGTTGGTGCCACATGTTAATGGTCATAATATTTTAAAAGTGTCCATGATTGTGCCGGTTTCTTTCTACATTTGTCCATGAGTCTGTTGCTATGTGTCCCTGATTGGTTGAGAGCTGTGGTGACATTTCAGTCATACTCAAGCAAGTCATTTTTCAGATCTTCAGAGTATGCACATACCCCTATGTGTCCTTGCTAAGAGTCCTTTCCTGTGAGCATGTCAGTGATGTTTATATCACAAACGTTTACCTTCTTTGATATCTAACCTTGTGCGACCATCACATATCTATATATATATATATATATATATATATATATATATATATATATATATATATATATACTATCATACTGTGCTATCTACATATGTGCATAATGTTATCCTATCTTGGAGACATTTCCATATTTACCATGCCCTCTTCCTCTCTCTTCATTCCTATCATCCATGTCTGTCCACATTTCCATCAGCACACGTTCCCTGCCCAATGTACGTTTCCTTGTAGCTGGCCTTGCTATTTCCCCTCCACTCCATTATTTCATTCTGCAGATAATTGTTTTAGTGCACATTGCACTAAGTAAGCTTCTTTACTGTGTTGTTACTGCTGTTATTGCAGTACTTACAAAAGAGGTAGTAATTGTTGCTGTCCGTACAATCTCATGGAGCAGGTTTGCCCATAGATAAACTTGAACGCTTCTTTTTTCTGTGCTTCTGATGCTCTGCATGGTTTCCTGGCTGGCAACACCTTTGCCGACCAGGAAACCTTGCCTGTTTTCATGTAAGTGTCATGAGCAGCATGAATATGAGGTTAGTGCTGTTGCTCATTGTGATAAAATTTAAACTCCATGTAGGCTTCACACAAATCTTACACAGTGTTTATTGAATCCCTGGGAAAATATTTCAAGGAAGTCTTTATAACAATGCCCAGATATTATTTGCATAGGTTTTTGCACAGTCTGGTTGACTTGCACTTTTGCAACTAACTAATACATCAAGCTACAATACAGAGATGCATGCACATACTTGCCTAGTTCAGCATTAAAGGAATGACAACCTTTTCTCAGCAAAAATGAACCTAAGGTGATAATTTAGTAATGGATATGGCCATTCAAAATCCATATTAGTGATTGCTTTGCTGCTAATATTGATAACATGTATAAAGCCCTAAAGAATTCACCGGAAGATAGTTTTGCAGTAATCAAAGTAGTTTTTTTGTACAGAATTGTTAGTCATTTTAGTATAGCATTGTCACAAGTGTCTAAAGTATATCTATGAGGTCATCAGGTGCTTTCACTGAAGTCACATGCAAGGCTTCCCCACTCTATATGTTTACTCAGTCAGAATAACTGTGACCTCCTGGCATAAGGTTAGGAGATTTATGGATATTGCAGATGCATTGTAATTCTACAATCTCTGCAAGCAGTCTCCTACAGAATACTGAAAGGTGATCTATGCCTAACCTATAAGGTGTCTTCAGATCTAGCTCTGATGGATCTCTTGCACATCTGCAAAACAACACCTGAAACACTAGATCCAAGGATCTTTGTCTGTGACATAAATTGAACCTGCTAGAGGGACTGATATGTGTCTCAAAGGATCCCCGCATTATGGAATAAGCTCCCCATCTACATGAAGCAGAGTTCATCCCTGACCCTGTTCAAAAGAAACCTTGATCATTGGATGGGAAATTGCAAATTCAACCCTGGTCTGGCCCCCATGTCTCTGATGGACAGAGGTTGACAGTAAGTAAATTAATTCACAACTAATGTACCCCCACATAACTCTAACCTACCTTTTTACTAACATACTCCACCATATAGGGGTCCAAGAAACTCTGGGACAAAACTGGGTTGGGTTGCACAACTAGGCTTGTAAAGGCTCTGGTGGTCATTAGCCTGGTATAAACCTATGAACCTCTGAATGCATGGAAATAATAAATATAATGTCAGGGCCAGGATCAACTCTAGGAAAAAATGAAGAATGGGATCTAATTGACATATGGAAGCATACACAACATGAAAAAATAACTTTTACCCTTTCTTTTTTTTCTCAAAAAATGTTTTATTACTGGATATAGGTTGATAACAAAAGGGTAATAACAATAAGTATGAATTTTACATTATTAAATAAAACAAATATTTCATTGAGCAACAAAAAACAACAGCCTCGACTATTTACAAGGTGTCTACACATAAAAGAAGACTGATATTTATAATCATCTTGTTAGTTATTATTCCAGTTTATGTTTCTTTAGTGATTACTTGCGTTTGTTTATTTAACAGTTTCTTGAGTTCGAGCCATGCTTTAAGTGCTGATGTTGTTCTGGTGGTTCTTTCTTTGATCAATAATATCTCTAGTTGACAAGCTTCGGTTGCAATGTCCATAAATTCCTTCATTGAGGGTGTAGAGATGTTTTTCCAATTTTTTGTAATCACTTTTCTTGCAAAAGTCAAAAGGCTCCAAAGAAGAGGGTATTCATTTTTCTTGACACATGACATAATTGGTGTGTTGAAAAGTATTAAAAGATATGTTTAATGTAAATTTATCAGTGCATAATGCCTGTAAGTGTAAATTAACACATTTCCAAAATGAATTAACTAGATTACAGTCATAAATCATACACAGCCAGTCTGCTTTAATTTCTAATCCACACCTCCAACATTTAATTTTCTTATTAAACATAAGTTCAACCTTGTGTGGAATAATAAAAGTTTTATGAAGAAATTTCTAATAAAAAAACTTCCATTTCAAGGACACTGTGGTTTGCACTTTAGAACTTTTACCTTTTCTGAAGAGGAAAATGGACAGGGTAGTCATTTGTCTATTTCCTTATAGGCAGGAATGCTCAGGCCATAGTAGTTTAGTCATTAGTATTAGATAGATAAAGTTGAGATAATGCCCCTGTAACCCTCTCAGTGGATGTTGAGTAAAGCCAAAATAAACTGTATCCATGGGGACTGGCCTGGTATAAGTGGAGGACTGAAGAATGTCATGAAATAAGTAGAAATGCAATAAACACGGTAGTAATGGATAATGCCTTTGAAAAGGATACTCTACATTGTAGCTGGGAGTAAAAGCAGAGCTGAGTGCTTGTTTGATGGATATGTAGGGTAGGAATAGGTGAGTGCTGACTGTTATAATGAAGAAAGAGTTACAGGAATTAGTATCAGGAGGGTTCAACAAAGAACTGTCTCTGATGAAGGAATTGTTATGTTATACATTAGGAGTTCAAGCAAACAGCATTTTGCAGCACAGAGAGGAATGCGTAAGTAGGGGCAACTTTTGATGGTTACAGGGGGTGTGTGAGACATATAGCATGGGCATATAATGAAAAGCATAGGCAGCAGTTTGTGGGAAGAATAAAGGATAAAGAAGGACAAATGTTAGACCCCCCCAATTCAAATAAGGCATTCAGATCTTATTATGAAAGAATAAACCAAAAATATGAAGGAATCCATATAGCAGGATGGGTTCAATGTCAGATTTAATGAAATTAGTTAGTTAATGTTGACCAACTTATATTAATCACACCAGTTACTATACAGGAGCTTCAGAAAGCCATACAAAACATGTAAAGTGGAAAAAACACCTGGCCCAGATGGCTTCCCCCTGAATTCTGTAACTAGGGGGATATGAGGTTGCATCAATTTCACTAGAGTACTATAAGCAAATGTGTATAGAATCAATCCCGGATAGTATTAAACACATCAGAATTATTTAATACTGAAAGGGATAGAGTAGATTTGTCCAATTATGAACAGATTTTCCTTTTGAACTTGGAATTAGAAATCCTAGACATAATTCTACCAAAGAGGTTGGATAGTGTCTTACCTAAAATGTTGAGGCCAGAGCAAAGCAGTTTTACAAAGGGTAAACAGAATATTGTTAACAAAAGTAGTTTAGCCAGTTTACTTGAAAGCCGTCAATCAGGATATCGATATGGAAGGCTACTTTTATTTGACAGAAAAACAAATTTTGACACAATGACTTGAGAGTTCCTCTTTGAAGTAAAGTAAAGATGGAATTTTGGGGAAGTCTTTATTAAATTGATTTAGATGCTATATGATAAACTGTTATTTGTGAAGGAATATCTACACAAGGAAAAATTTTTGAGGGACCAGGGTGAGGTGACCCTTGTCACCAGGACTATTACTTCTGGTTTAATGTGTATATGAAGTATTATAACAGAGGTAAATATGTGGCAATGTCTTCTTTCAGTGTGTATATATATACATATATATATATATATATATATATATATATATATATATATATATATATATATATATTTTATTTTATTTTATTTTACATTTGTTAACCGGGGGTGTCTGACTGAGCCGAAAAGACCCTTTTTCAGCATAGGCCCGGGGAGAAAAGCTCCACAAAGAAAAATTACAGACACATTTAGTTATTTAGACATGATCAGTATACACACCAATTACAAGAGACATGTTTTTACAGTGGTATGTGGTGCATAAACAGTTACAGTGGAGAGAACAAACAAAAAAATATCAATTTAAAAAATAAAGGTAATTAATAGATTTGTGGTGTACAGCTGAAATTTGGAACATAGGTAGAATACATACATAGTACACAGGTAGAGTACATACATTGTAGATTAGCCAGTGTTTGTGAGTAAGATTGAAAACTATTATCAAGTGCTCTAGATTTAGTATGTATATGTTATCCGTTTTCACTAGCCTGGGGAGCAATCATGGCACTGCCAACTTTGCTTGAGATGTTGCCTGATGAGGTCTTTAAAGAAGGCTTTGGATGATGTGTTTTGAATGCTAGTAGGACAGAGTTCCATTTTTTAGCCACTGAACTACTATATAGTGCATCTCCAAAGCTATTGTAGCTGTTGGTGACTTCTAGTAGTAGTTTGCTTGATGATCTAAGAGGCCTTTTGGCTGAGTGATGTTGTACTAGGTTTTTGAGGGCAGGACACTTATTGGGGAGGTAATTGTTAGAATGACAGAGGCAGAGCTGATTGTAGGTTAGGAGGTTGGGCAGTTCAAGCCAGTGGAGCTGTCTCAAAGCAGTACAGTGATGAGTTCTATATGAGCAATTTGCAGCAAAGCAGGCAATTCTGTTATAGCAGGCTTCCATTTTGCTTAGTTCAGTTTTGTTGAGATTAGTCAGAACAGGAGATGCATAGAGTAGGGTGGATAGAAGTTGGGAGCGAGCAATGGCTGATCTTGTGTTGTTGGTAAGAAATGGTTTGATACGGTAGAGTGACCCCAGTTTGGCATGTACTTTTTTAATAGTTAAGTTGAGATAACTATCAAATTTTAGGTGGGAGTCTATGGTTATTCCCAATAGCTTAGCCTGTGCCACTGGAGCAATTGGAGTGGCATTTGTGGAGTAGATAGTGAATTGACTGTTAGTGTTTTTGTTAGAACTGGTTGCAATCATAAGCTGAGTTTTCTTTGGATTGAGGATAAGTTGGGCTTTGGTAAGGTAGTTTTCAACGTCAGAGAATGCTAGTTGAGTTGTTTGCAGGAGGGTGGGAATGTTTTGTGCAGCACATATTAAGGTAGTGTCATCTGCATGCTGAATTATAGATGCATGCTGTGTGGAGGTGTGGAGGTCATTTGTGAAGACTGTGAATAGTAGTGGTCCTAAGATAGAACCCTGTGGGACTCCTATAGTTATGGGCATCTGATGAGAGAGAGAATTTTCCCATTTCACAGCTTGGTATCTGTCAGTTATGTAGCTTTGGAACCAGGTAAGAGTGGAATTTGATAGATGATATTGGTTTATTTTGTTTAGCAGGATTTGGTGTGAGACTGTGTCAAATGCTTTGGACATATCCAAAAGAAGAGTTGACACTTGTAGGCCTTCATTTTTGAGATGGTTTACTGTGTCTGTGAAGCAGAGGAGGGCAGGTCTGAAACCATGTTGAGTAGGTGACAGGATGTTGCTGTCTAGGAGGTAGTTTAGCATCTGGGTATGGATGCATTTTTCTAGGATTTTGGCCAGGGGGAGAGTAAAGCAATTGGTCTGTAGTTAGTAAGTTCAGTGGAGGTCCTGTCTTTATGTATGGGTATAACATAGGATATTTTCCAGAGTTTGGGCACATAGTTTAAACTGTTAAATAATATAGAGTTTGGGCACATAGTTTAAACTGTTAAATAATATATATATATACATATGCATCTACTTTAAGATGAATATTCAGAAAGGTTGTAATGATTTTAAATTTAGTATTTGTAAGATATTTTTCATAGCATAGAGTGAGAATATGAGAAAATGGATAATTTAAGTCTGAGAGAGCTATATCTTGAAGTATTCATTTTTGCCAAAGGTCTGTCAGTCTCAGATACATATATAAAAGTAGTCCAAATATAAGAGTGCAGGACCTTGTTTTCTGTAAAAATAATTAAAGGAGAATATAGATTGTTGACATTCATAGTTGTCCTTTAGTTTTGCTGTTTTTTTTTAATTTGGTAATTTGAGTTGTGGCAATTATGAGAAATTATAGCAACTTGAAATTACTGAATAGAGCATTGAAAAGCATCTCTTACACATGCTTAACAGTAACTTTACATGTGTCATTTAAAATAAATTCAACAAAATACATGATTGTACTGTAAAAAATGTATGTAACAATTCTGGTATATCAAGGAGAATTATAGAACTTTTGTTAATTGGTATGACAGCACAGACACTGAAACATAAGGCACAGATGGCTGATGGCAAATTGCAAGATGCTAATGACAGATTGTAAAAACAGTTTGAGATGTTTGAGAGATTGGGGCATCTACAAGTCAAATATCATATTAAAATTGAGTTTTTCTGTGGCAGTACCTGTAGGTCTTTTTCCAAGAAGGCTCGCTGTTGAACTTAGAGCTAAATCGGAGCAATGATTAAAATTCATGAAAACTAAAGGAGTCATAGTGAAGTAACCTGAATTAAATTAAATAAATAGCAAGACAACAGTGGTTAGATATGATACAATATGCATATTTACACATCTTTAAGATCCAGATAAGTAGTCTGGCTCTGTTGTGCAGGGAAATGTAGCCCAGAGTGTGACCCAGATGACCAAAGTTTGTTTAGGATGCCCAAACAGGCAAGAAAAGTGATGGGTAATTTGGCTTAGACTATTCACCTCTTGCAGGAGAGATGTAGTGTGTTGTATGACCTCTGAGTGTACACTGGGTAGGTACAATGTCCCTGGTGGAGACAAAGGGAAACAGCTTCCCTTGCATCAAAATTGATGGGACTGGATGCATGATGGCAGCATCTCTTGAAAAATAGACGAAATATCCATTGTAGACAGCCCATCGAATGCTCCTTCCACTGTACAGAATAGTGTCTGTAAGTATGATGGAGCTGAAAAGAGAGAGACAGAGAGAGAAACCCTTTAACCACCCACCACTTTGCATGACTACCTTAATGGTAAGCCCTCTCAACCAACTCTCATCCTTAGTGAGGGTCTTATGAACAGTAAGCACCAGGGACAAATGAGCCAAAAAGACCTAATAGCATGTCTTTCTTCAAATCAGCACTACAGCACTACAACAAATATACTCAAGTTTTATAATGTGTTCTATCCTACTACTTTGCATATAGATAGAAGCCAACAAAGATTGGTACAGTCTTGTCACAGCAGTATAGGTTAACAGCCTTAACAGATTTTCACACAAGCAATGCTAAAACAATTCCAAAAATGAACTCATATTTTTTGATTGTCAGAAATTTGGTTCAATGAAGAAACTAACAAACTTGATGTCTACACTGGCCTATTTAGTTTGAAAATAGACATCACTGAAGAATATAGAAATAAAATAAAAAAACAGTTATCTAATGCTTGTTTAATTATTAATAATGTAACGAATAATGTGAACCACAAAAGATTAAAGACCCCAAACAGCATAAAAAGTTAATATGAAATTCTAAAAAAGAAAGCTGTCATAGGGTCAAACCAAAGCTGTTCAGATTCAGAATATGTATGTCTGTAAACCTATTCAGACCTTCTTTAAATCATAACAGTACAGTAGCTTCACACCACCAGTAAACAGTTGAAAAACAAAAAATATCCAAATTAAAACGATAAAAAAGGAAGGCGTTGATTTTGCTTTTCTATTCTTTATACAGACTTTTAGCTATTCAGCTTTTTCAAACTTCAAAAAAAAAAAAAAAAAAACAAAATCAATCAAATATATAAAATCTTAATTATAATTATTAATTAATTTATCAACATTCAAATTTCAAATTCTATTCTGAATTTAATATTAGGAAAAAGGTATAACACAACATAAAATATTTCAACAAAATATTTCAAAAAATATTGTTTGTTATTAAAATTTATAAAAAATATATTTATATTTATATATAATATATTATATATATATAATTATAAATACTATATGTAAAAAACAAATAAATATAAAAGTAATGATAAATATAATGTATATATGTATATTAATACTTGTTATATAAATAATGAGGCATAAATAATGCAAATTTAAATTTTTGTGCTCTATTTTTTAATCTATGTTTTCTATTTTTTTTACTGGTTTTAAAGGAATTTTATCATTTTAATCCAGGTTGAAAAAAGAGCCATGGTTCTGATTGTCCAAAGTTTTTTCAATGATCTTCATATATATGTAATAGTATCACACCTCTAATATTAGTACTAATAGTGTTGTAGTATAGTGATGAATTTATGTGTGTATTGTGTGTGCATTATATTTTTTGAAAGTGTTGACAGTTGATTGATACGCGTTTTTTCTTTTTCTATTCTATATGATTTTCTTTTATTGTATTATAGTATTTGCCTATATAGTAGAGGGAAACAACAATTTACAGGCAATTAAATATAAACAACAATTGGACAAGTTTGGTGTTGGGGCTGTTATAAAAAACTTTATGGGTGGGTATTATATTAACATAAAACATTCTATTTTCAATTCATTTTATTAGTGCAACTATTCATTGGAATTAGTGAATGTGAATAATTCAGGTTCATTTTATATAAATTTTAAAGCAATTTATATTTTTTATATAAATTTGAAAAAATTCAAAAAGATTATGTCTTATTTTCCAAATTCCAAAATATAATCTTCCTAAAGTGTCAATATGTTGTAATTTTGTATATATATTGTATGTATCTTGTGTATATCTTGTATAATATCGTATAATTATTAGGAATTATATTTAAGACATTATTCAATTAATTATTCTGTTTATGCAATGTCTAAAGACCTATGTCACCAAAACCTGGTTTTGGTAAATCCCAACAACACTGTGTCTTATAGTTTGACTAATTTCACTAATCTCTAATTTTTCTGTATGTTTCTATATAACTCAGACTAACATAAGAACTAACATTTCAACACTTAATTTATCATGGAAGAAGTTATAACACATGAAGCTATGGTACCTAAAAAGGTGAGGGATTCTATAATGCACTGTGCTATGAAGTCTGTGGACTTTTAGCATCTAAGGCAGTTATACTTGTATTAAAATTCGGATATCATATTATTGGAACTGGTCAATACAAAAGAAGCCAAAAATATTATTAAAAATTATTGGAACTGTAAAAAAAGAACAAAAAAAAAGGACATAAAGGCCAAAAAGAAAGATCTTGAGAATAACTAAAACACTAACCAAACTAAGAATACATCAAAATAAAAAAAAAAATAATCATATGCAATGCTTAAAAAATAGCTGTAGTTGTTGATTTAAGTATTTTTTCAATCAATAAAGGCTGACTAGATTGCATACAGATTGGCGACTTTGCTATTGCCAAAATATTGCTCTCGGTACAATTTATGGTTGAGGTTAACAAAATCAATAATCACAAAAAGTATTATCTGAGTATAAAATAATAACAGAGAACATATTCTATACTACCTTTCTAATTCTGATATTATTAATATTTGTTAACATATTATATTCTTTATATTCTTCTTTTTTAAATATTTCTTATCTTAATAACATCAATAAAGTGACTAAAGAGAAGTTGGCATATTTTATCATATTGTTAAATCATAATAAAAAGTCTTATAAGACTTTTTGGAATCCTTTAATATGTTATTTATAGCATTAACAAAAAGGAGACTAAAAGTCTCTAAAAAATAAGAAATATTTCCAGTCACTTAACCACGTCCCCTGAGACTATAGGTCTCATGGGGATTCTACAGATCCTTTATGAATTTTGGGTAGGCCTTTGAATGAAAGGAATTATAGGTTCCAACAATTATTAGTAGTACAATTGATTGTTTTATTTCATAAAAGAAATTATCTTCTCTAAATTTTGTTTTGTACATTTTTGTTTGACATTTTCTTATTATAGTCAATGTTATCAAAAAATCTGATAACATATCAGAATATATTCGGCCTTTATTTTATATATTGTGTCATCAAAAATAACAATAGGTCCGCCTTTTTATCAGCCTCATTATTATTTCTTCTGTTCTGTCATTCTGTTTTAGTTTAAAATATTAATTTTAAATATTTTTAAATCTTTTTTTTCAACTGTATTTTTTACTATAGTATTTCAACTTTAATTATTGATGAATCACATGCTAATTTTACATGTCTAGGGTAATGGATTCGAAATCCTTCCTACCCTGATATGAAAGAAAGATCTCTTTAACTTCAAATTAATTGGAAATAGGATTTTTTACATCTAAATTTTTATTACTTGTACCAATACCATGATTAATAAAGTTGATATCTAATATGGCAGCAAATAATTTGTCCTTGAGGCATCTATATATCATAATAATGTCAACTCTTAGAAATTGATATGCCAAAGCCTTTCTTTGAGGGACAAGTTTTGACAGCCATTTATCTGTCTGGTAGGTTTTCTGAGTCCATTCCGGCTTCTTCAGTTGCAGTATGTTTAATGCAAATAATCCTCCCCCATACTCAATAATAGGTCTTATACTTGTTAAATAGAACTTTAGTAACACCTGACTATCTCTGTTTTGGAAACACCAAAGCTATGTTTGTGATAAAAGAGTAATAGAGAAATCAGATCATAAAGTAAAACACAATAAAAATATTTAAACAGATACCTGCAAAACTTCACATAAGGTTAGTTATCTTTGTAAAAGCATGACATCCAAGTTCAATACAGCCTGGTAAGTTAATACGTGCAGCTAACACATTGCATTTTAGCAGTGCAGGAAATCATTGTTTGGGAAAGTAGTAGAGGAACTACAGGTTGCTTTTGAGTTATAAATGTCTGCCGTGAAGTTACAAAACCTGAAAATGTGTAGATTAGATGACTATTAATTGTTGTTACTGCTTGACATTACTATTATGTCAGGATGGCCAAATAATGCTGCATCACTTTTTCATATGACAGCTTATTTTCCATGCAGAGATGAGCTATTGTGCATTTAAGGTTTATTATTTATAGGCAATAGAGCCATTATTCCTAAATGTCTGAGAGAAAACATGCAAATATATGAATCACATGTGAGCATTAGCAGCTGTAAAGGAAAGAGTAATGATGTTTTATGTTGATCAGGCTTCTTAGAACAACTAGGGCAGGTAGTTTAAATCTCTGCAAAGTAAGTAATATCTTTACAAATTAGAACCAGAAAGAACAGTTAATACAACAATATATTAAACTTTTACATTGGATTAAAGTAGGAATGGATTTACATCAACACAATGACTTACATTTCATCTTTTGGTAGATTACTATTTGAAATATCTGGAGGTTGTACAGCTGGTACATATGGCATGCCAAAGTATGCTTATTTCTTAACATTAGATAATAGTCTTTTATTATGGTTCAAAATCAGCAAGAACTAAAACATGTTGCATCAAGTCCTAGTTATCTCTATAATGGTCAAGCAGAATTTGTATTGTACAAGCAGTTCCATGGTACATAAGTTAATATAAGGCTATTGTAAGACAGGACCATTAGGAACCTAGCCATAATATCCCAAATTGTAGGTACCTGTAGACATGAATAATTTATACCTAGTGTTGACACCTGACAATGAGAATTTGATGGGCCAGACCTGGGGTGTATTTATGATTGCACATTGATTCTTCAAGGCTGTGCTTTAAGAGGGTTAGGGAATTACTTTGCTTTAGAGACTGAGGAAGGGATGTTTATACCATAAAAGAATGATTCTCTGGGATATAATTTCACCAGAAGGTGCTATTTGTGTTTTAGTGGAAGTTAAGATCTCTTGAGTGGATGTTTGTAGTGTTATTATTTTTGTGCATATGCAGGTGGTTGCATAGGACTGGATCCTCTGAGACTCTGTAGGATGTAAAGAGGTCAATAGCATTTTATTTATTTATTTAAGTTTTGAATTAACTGTATGAAAACCCAAGCTAAATAATAACATCAATCATTTATCCATTATGTGAAATATGCAATAACATCATCAAATGACTTGGATGACCGCTTGTGCCATTTTTAATTCTTTGTTACTATTATATATGAAAAATGATTGATGTGATACTTAAATTACCTAATATGCAGTCCAGGAAACAACTGAGGAGCCTAGCTTAACTTTCTCAAAGCATTGTTTGGTTAAATTACTTGCTTGAGGTCACATAGAATGAAAGTAAAGGTGGCAAGAATTAGTCCTTGTATCCCTGGAAGCAGCTTGTTAACAACTCATAACCTTAATCTTCTGCATTAACTGCTAAACAACAGATAAAGGATTAGGACTATGTTTCTTACACAAAAGAAACAGATGCAGATACATTTTTGCATAAACTAAGGCAAAAATTGAATATGGAATGCTATTGAGTAACCTGCTTATTAAAGATCTCATCACTCAGTTCAACAAACAAATTAAGAAACAACAGAAATAGACCTCAGCTAAAGAGGGGAAAAAAACTCTACGATGTAAGGCACTTTCTTGTTATTAAAATATATCTAATTTACAATACCTCAGAGGTGGTACACATAGTTAAAGCCAATGGGAAAACATTATGTAGTAAGACACAATACATCTAGCAATAAAATATATCTAATTTGCTGTATTTCATAGACTTGGATTATATTTATTTCCTGTAAAAACAGGCATGCCTGATGTGCCCTTTCTCATAGTTATGACAAAGTCACTTTGGATTGACAGAAATAGTTAGTCCAAAAAATAAGAAAACAAAAAGGATGTCAAGTTTCCACTGGCAATGCATGCAACTTATCAAAATAGACTATCCGTAATGCTAATATTAATGTATTAGCAGAGGCTGGTAAATTCTACAACATATTTATAATATGTGTATAAATGTATATATTTCAATATCAGGTTGTTGCATTATTTGGGCATCTTGGGATGAAAAGACAAGAGAACAATAGGCTCAGCTTTTAATTTTTAAATCACCTTGGAGAAAATATATTAAAACAGCTGATAAGCATCAGTAGTTTCATCTACCCAGTGCCATACATCACTATAATTAAATGTTGTACTAGAATCGAGTAGCCAAACAACACAGAATAAGTGAGCAGGTGGTAACTTTACTATAAACAGAAATTACATTAAAAAACTCCAAGTAAGTGTTTGTCTGTGGTCAAAAGGCCTACTTACAGATATCTCAATATGTTTAACTTACCTAATTTAGCAAGTTATAAGTTAAAGGCATATAACAACGTATTCTAAATGTTGACTATAAGTTAGTTTTTACACTTAGGTAGGGCCAGAATGCATAAAGTAAAACAAATTATATTTGCATAAAAGGTGTAGATGCCATTGCATTGTCACTTTGTTTTTCTTTGATAAATTAAAATTAGATTGTTTATCTAATGAATCAGTGAAGCATAAAACTTACAGATTCAGACTGGTACAGCAAAAATATAGATGTCTTGTATATTTATTTATTTGCATGTTATTGCCTTTTCAAATTAAGAAAAGACAAAGTTGCACTGACCCCCAGAGAAAAGAAGCATAACAGTACAGCAAAAACGAGGTCAAACTGTAGTAATGTTGGTCAGTGACTGTAGAGCAGTTCTCTTCCACCTGATAAGAGAATGCAAACAAAATACAGACCAAGACTTGAATTCAGGAAGGGCTTCCATCGATGAGAAGCCCTAAAATCGGTGGCCATGCACTGGCAGATGACCTATCTAATTTGGAGAGAGGCCCACTACAGCGATTCTGAAGAATCACTGTGATGGGACATCCCTGTGACTGTGCTACATGCTAATAAGGCATTCCAGATTAGCAGCTATTACTAATTAGCCATGTGCTCTCCCCTGGAAATGCTTGTGAGAAAGGATTTGCACAGCTGTTCGATTCAGAGAATTACTGGGCTGCATAAAGTGTGACTAGTCACATTAATGAACATAGCCAAAAGTCCACATTCCTCATTATTTCCATTGGGAGAGACCATATTGCAGGAAAGTGTCAGGATGTTTGGCAGAAAAGTAATAGTGGGGGGAGTGACTATGTGCATGTATGAGGAAGTGAGTGTGCATGTCTGCAAGGATATGAATGATGTCTGATAACTGTGTGTGTGTGTGTGTGTGTGTGTGTGTGTGTGTGTGTGTGTGTGTGTGTGTGTGTGTGTGTGTGTGTGTGTGTGCGTTGGGAGGGGATCTGGCTGCATGGCCACACTGGGGGGGGGGGGTATTTAAGGGATGGTAGTATAGAACTGTGTGTGACTGAGTGTGTATGTGTTTATGGGTGAGCTTCTCCATGACTGTGTTTAAGTTAGGATTATGTGTATCATGTTGATTGAATGTGTGTGTGTGTGGGGGGGTGACTCTGAGTGTGTGTGTGTGTGTGTGTGTGTGTGTGTGTGTGTGTGTGTGTGTGTGTGTGTGTGTGTGTGTGTGTGTGTTTATGTCTGTGCGCATGTTAGTTGCAACAAGTGTATGGGATGTAGGGAGCTGACTGGGGGGGTTCCTGTGCGAATGCAATGCATGGGCCACCAGTGGAAGTTACTGCTTAGAAATGCTGTTTATCTTTTGTGGCAGTGACATGTGATTTACAGACATACAAATTTGCTGATAATGTCATATTCCTCATTGTAGCTAAACTAATCACTGAGTCACATTTCCTGAATTGATGTAAATGTTTGGCTAATGAAATTTATGCTAGTGCAGGGACTCTTTCTGATTCCCAGCCTTACACCCAAATGGATAAGGAAAGAAGCACTGCAAAGCAGCAACTGTGATTCTTTCCCTCATCTGACATATGATAAAGTATGATGTCATGTCAGTTGCAACTATCCACTCAAGAAACACTAGTGACCCTAAATAATGCTATGAATAAGGGAGAGACCCCTTGACCATAACATATGGCCAGGTGCAAAATGATTAAGAAGAGAACAGAGGAACCTTTACATTTGTCTTAAGAATAACACAGTGGCATAACAGACCAATAAAAAGAAATGTACAATAGTATCTTTTTTTTTTTTTTTTTTTTTTTAAAAAAACATTGTAGTCAAATTCTATAGGGATTTATATAATATAGTGAGTAAAGTCTGGTTGCAGCATTATCAGCATACGCTCTCTGAAAATACTATTGTTACAAAACATAACATGATTGCAAAATAGATGAGTGAGTTTAAATATTTTCACTCTATCTCATATTTCAGATAATAAGGAACTCAACACTGTGCAAATATTGTCACACTGATGTGTGCTTCTCAACTGTCTCATTTTGCAGATGGTCCCTGATTTATTGCCTCATATTTTTACCCTCCCCTTCATAAAATGCTTGATTTTCTTGTAAATTACTAAGGATTACAGTCAGCAATTACTGCCAGACATTAGAGTTTCATAGTTCTCATTGTTCAGAATGTATTGTTCTATTAATGTTTTAAGTGAATTAGTGTATTATTTAAAATTTGTCCCTGATTTTTAGCCTTTGCCCCTCACCCATTATTTTTTGCTTTGTCCAGAATTTGTTAACAAAGTAGTTCGGAGGCATGCACCAATCAGATTAGTGAACTCCAGATCAGTATCTTAATATCAAAAATAAGGTACAAAGTTATTTATTGAAGCACGTGACTTCTTAAAGTTCACTTTAAACTATTTATATTTTACAGTTAACAGCAAGTATACGCAACTTGTAAAGAATAAATTTAGCATCATTCTGAGACACAGCATCATGGGTAAGAATATAATAGGTGTATTTCAGGGCCCAAAATCAAGATGTAACAGATATACTCAAGAAAACGTAAATAGAAGCAGCAGGGATCAAAACAACTTAAAGGAATAGAAGCAGAAGCCTTATTGGGCATAAGCACACTGTACAATTTATATAAGTGATGTGGTAGTGAATTTATTACAACAGTATGCCTTGCAGTACAAATATAATGACAGTTAATCAAGGACAGACATTACTGGTCTTGGACACTGACAGGGAGTGTCAAGTCTGGATATATAACAACTATGTTAATTACCAACAGCTTAAGCCTGAAATGCTGCATCCATACCTGTAAACCAAAATGGCATTTTTAAATTGCCTGTGTTCTTTCTCTGGAGAGGTAGCAAAAAACTGTCCACTTCCCATGCTGAGTAATAATGCAGCAGGGAATCTCGCCTGAAATGTTCTATTCACATAGATTAAACACTACTCATATTTATTCACTGCCTGTCTTCTCAGTGTTATTTCATCAGACTTCAGTTGCATTCATGATATGGAATCCATCTTTTCCCTATAATACTTCATAAATTTATATCAGGTCTGAACATGTAGCAGATGTTTAACAGAAGCTAAGAACTGTTCTTGGACAGATTCAGCATGCAAAGATAAAGGTGCCTTTTCATTTATATAATCTGAATTCAGGAGGATGGGACAGTTCTGTAATTAAACATTCTTTGCCACAGGAGAACCATTTTCTGATAGCATTTTAGTCTCTGAAAATTCTGTAGTTATATTATTGCAATGACTCCTATCTGACTAGAACACTAGACATGAAAAACTTTTATTTAAGAACAACTAATAGCTTCCATTCTTCTTTGCATATAGCTTTTTCATTTATTTGAGAGACCTGCAAAGCAAAATGTATGTTATGCTAATCATACATTTTTCTTCAACTTAATAATTCTGTTTTAATATTCGGTACTTGTGTATTATCGCAACAAATTTTCGCGGCAATAGCCGCTGGTTTCCAATCATGAAAAATGTTTGTTAATGTTGTTAAAATGTAATGTAGTGTGTTTTCTTTTAGAGTACAGATTGTTTTCTGGACTGCTATCAATACAATTTACAAAATATACTTTTATTGTTTCTGGCACGGCGGTAGCATTGTTACCTCACAGCAAGAGGTTCTCCCGTTCGATTCTCGGCTTGGCTTGGGAGTGCCTTCTTTGTGGAGTCTGCATGTCCTCCCTGTGGTTGGGTAGCGTTCGAAAGACATGCATGCATAAATGGGTGTGCCTTCGTTGAAGGTTGGGCATCGAGCTGGCACCTCAGCATTTCGTAAAAAATATACTGCCAATCATTAGTGGACCAGCGTTCCGTTGTGGTGACCCCTTGCCGGGAAATAGCTGAAAGAAAAACAACAACTGTTGTTTCTTCATGGTGTTTACTGGCACCATGTTGCTTTCTGCATGTCTGCCTGCTGAGCATTCCTTCTTTTTGCCAGCAAGTGCCGTCAAGTGAAAGTCATGCATTAATTTGGGAATCATAGCTGTGACTACTTTAAAAATATGAGACAAAAATGTGGGCACTGCAGAGGTTAACATGTGCCTAGATGTGTGAAAGGGATTGGGGAAACAGATATGTTAAAAAAT
Organism: Protopterus annectens; assembly: GCF_019279795.1. Lineage (NCBI taxonomy): Eukaryota > Metazoa > Chordata > Ceratodontiformes > Protopteridae > Protopterus > Protopterus annectens. The sequence continues at coordinate 1,155,442,519 of NC_056727.1, read as the reverse complement.
AAAAGAAACATAAACCATTACATGCGAAATGCAAGAAACAACTGTAGCTCATCATAAGCCCATTTCTTCTGGTGCGCGTTTTCTTAATAACTTTGTTTGTTTGTGTCTTTCGGCTTTTCCCGGTTAGGGGTTGCCACAGCAGAACTCCAGTCCGCTAATGATTGGTAGTGGATTTTTATGTACCGGGTTACCAGCCCTGACGCACAACCTTCAATGAAGGCACGCCCCATTCATGTATGCCTCCACACAGAAGATGCTCTAGCTGAGAATCGAATGGGACAATGTCTTGCTATGAGGCGACAATGCTACCACAGCACCCATTTTCTTAATAACTAATTTATGGTAATTTCAAAGTAGCTGTTAGACCCTTTGTAGAAATTGTGACCCTACCTTGTGTGGGTTACAGTTCACAGACATCATGTATTATTAAGAAAACACACAGCAGAAGACATGAATGGGCTTACAAAGAGCTACAGTTGTTTCCTGCATTTTGCATGCTTTCCATAGCAGCCATGACAATGAAAGCATGCGTCTGTAACGTATGCAAATCAGGAAGAGGATTTTTTCCAATTCCTCTCTTCCTGAATTTCTCAATTCCTCTCTTCCTGAAAGTAATGCAGCTGTTTTCCTCAACAATAAGGACTTTGAATAGCCCCTTTCAGTGTTTCATGCACTCAGTTGAGGTATATCACATTGGCAAGTGACAACATCTGGTTGCAATAATGCGTAAGTTCTTAATATTCTAACAATCAGTGAATTATTAACTCAGAGCAAAACTTACAGGTAGCAAGGCACACTTGAGATTCTGAGATGTAATATCATTGTCCATAGAAGTCCGAAAATTGAACTTGTCCTCCTTTAAAATGTTGGTGAATTCAGAAGTATAATTAATAGCAGCTTTATTTCTTATAAGACATTTGGTGTTTTCATTGCAGTTTACAAATTATTCAGAGGAATTAATTGAAAATAATAATAACAATCAAAATAACAGTTTAAGATCATGGGCCGGATTCACGAAGGCTTGCATGGAGTCTAAGAGTAGAGTAAGACTCAATGCAGCCAACATGTCCGTCGAGCGATCCAGGAACAGCCGGTAGGGGCATGCAACAGACCTCCTAAAACGAGTCTTACATGGACAGGGCTTGGATATACAAATTACCTCAATTGCAGGCGAAAGCTATGCAAATGAGGTAAATTTGCAATCCAGGAAACCTGAACCTGTCCAAGTAAGAGCAGTGTTATTTGCAGAAATGTACTCAGTTGACAACTGAGTACCATTCAGCAAATAGCAAAACGGAGCCATAACAGCACCAAATAAAGGTTGTATCCAGTTGAAGAAGAATGCCAATGGCCAAATATATAGCCATTGACAATGTCCACCGATGCAAAATAAAAATAAAAGTATTTTTTTATCACGATCGCAGATGTTTAAATGTAGCACAGCACCGTGCAAACGTGCTGTGCTCTAAAAATGAGAAAACCAATAATTAAAATCCACAAATGTGGATTTTATTGTAATTCTTAATTTACAATGCAAGGGTATGGCAGGCCAAAGACAACATGGCTACCGAGTAGAGGTTGCTAAGGGGGGAAGCTCAGTCTAAGAGATGTAACCAAGCATTAGTAGGCAATCCTATGCAAATGAGGGTAAGGATAGTGAATCCCAAGTTTACATAACAAATGAGCACAGTCAGTGGAGTGTAGGAGTAGGATAAGGGGAGTATCAGAGTAGAAGATAGGTGACATCACGAGGGGGGTATGTATGAAAGAAGTGAAGCTCATTGGAGCAGAGTGGCATGTGTTTGCTGTCAGTTATTCATCACTGGAAGAGGTGTGTTAACAGGTACCCTAGTTAAAGGCAAGAAATTGAAGGTGTATGCCGTGGATAACACTAAAGTTTTGTAGAAGTGCTTGCAACGTGTTTGCATGGAGGTGTGTGCATGTATTCCGAGTAAGACTGTGTGCGCTTGTGTGCACCTGTGTGTGCACATGTAAGCCGGAGTAAGTATGTCTAAGGTTGTTTAAAGTTGTGTAAGCGCGTTTGCGCCGGTGTGCGCGCGTTTTAGCAAGAATAAGCAAGTTTTAGTCCGTGTAAGCATGTGTGCATGCGTGTGAGCTGGTGTGAGCATGTTTGCGCTTGTGTGCACGGCGCTGCCCCCCTGAGGAAACAGAAAGGGAAAAGGAAGGACAACAAATAGTAGGAAGTTAACCAGGGAGTACTAGCAGAGCTAGCAGGTGAAAACAATCAGAATCAGGCAATTACACAGGCAGTACACTAGCCCAGCCCAGCCCAGCACTTAAAACTCTGCAAACAATATTCCCCTATGTTTCTCTCAGAGACACTACAGCACTGCAATAAGCTAATAGAAGTGAAAACTGAAAAAGCTTCACTGAGACAAAGAAATGTTAGGGGCTGCCATTGCTGTTATAAGGCGACATATGCAACATGCTGAGGGTGGTGACAATGCGAATGCTGCTGGACAACCCACAGTGAGGAGATGGAAAAGAGTGTACAGGCCCAGGGTAACCTATCAGGGGCTACATGAGCTGGATATAGTGGAGCACTATAGAGTGGACAGAGACCTCATGCAGCAAATTGTTGAGCTGTGCAGGCCACGCCTCACACACAGAACCAGCAGAGGGGAACCCATCCCAGTGGAAACCAAGGTATGTGTTGGCCTAAGAATATTAGCAACAGGTACCTTCCAGAGACCAACTGGTGATATGATGGCGATATCACAGGCATCAGCATCCAGGGTATTGCACCAGTTCCTGGATGCCATGTCAGCACATGTCGGTGATCATGTATATTTTCCCAATTCCCGTGAGGAATTGGTCAGCAATATGTGTCTCTTCCAGCAACTAGAGGAATACCCTGAGGTAGTGGGTGCAATAGACTGCACGTACATACGCATAAAAGTACCAACCGGTGAGCAGGGTAGGGTCTACTTTAACTGCAAGGGCTTCCCCTCCATCAACTGCCAGGTTGTGTGTGATGCCCAGGGCATAATACTGAATGTGTGTGCTGGCTGCCATGGAAGCTACCATGATTCCCATATCTGGCATCTGACACAGCTGTACCAGACATTTGCCAATGGGGACATCCCTCATGGTCACCTAGTGGGGGATGCTGGCTATGCACTGGAGCCATGGCTGATGACACCCTTCAGAAACGCACACACACCTGAACAGGAACGCCATAATGAGGCACACGCACAAACACGAAATGTAATCGACCGTGTGTTTGGGTTGCTCAAGTCACGGTTCTGGTGCCTGGACACATCTGGTGGAGCCTTGCAGTACTCACCAACTTCATGTACCCAAATTGTCATGGTATGTGCTATGCTACATAATATGATCCTGCAAAAACAGCTGCAGCAGGACCAGCATAGGCCAGGGCCAAACAGCCCCCCACCATTGCCAAGGCTATCACAGGCAGATTGTGACTTGGAGGAGGAACAACCTGAGCCTGCCCCAGTATAGGGAGTGTAGTATGTGCATCCGACATAGGCAGCCCTGCAGCACCACCTGAGGCATGATTGCCATGTGTTAAGCAATATAAAGCAGTGCTAAACAGCTTTTACCACCATTCAGTATATGTAAACAAAATTGCACACACTAACTAGCACAACTGTGGTCAATGTTGAGCAATATTGTGCAATGTTCAGCAATGTTGGTTAACACTGAGCAATGTTGGACAAGCTTGGTATACATTGGGCATAGCTGAACAAAAGCCAACATGCTCATATTTGCTCTACTGGCCCTTAAGCAGTCTGGTCTGCTCGGTATAAAAATATAAAGCAGAGACAAGCCTCGAACCCAGGATACTGTGCACTATCATCAGAGTACTGAACCACTAAACCATGACACTATTTCAGTGGTCAGGCTGTATGAAGACATGTTGATAAGTCTATGCAAATTATCTCATGGAAACCCTGCAGGCACAGTATAATCCCTGTTGAGTTATGACACAAAGGTGAGCCCTGCAGTAAGAATAGAACCTGACTTTCAACACACATATAGTATAAATGTTAATATTGGCCATGTTCACACACATCAACAAATGTAGTGGACCTCAGACAGCAACATACTGAAAGGTCACACTGGGCATGTTCACACACTTGAATAAATGAGACAAATTTCAGGCAACAAAACACTGAAAGGCTGAACCAGGCATGCTCACACACTTAGGCCATGTCTGAGTACAGCAGTGGGCCACACATATCCGGCAGTTGCATGTGTTAACCCAGGTACCTCTCACTATTCAGCAATCCGCCTTGTGCACACAGTTATATGACAACAGACACATATATAATATAGTGGAACCCTGTCATAATCAAATATGTTCTGCAGATACTTAGGTTGTTCATAGAAAGTGGGAAAGCAAAGAAGATAAAAAACCTGCAATCAGTATTATCAATAAACAATGTGCATCCTGAACATTATCATTGGTTCAGAGGTTGATACTAGGCTACCTGCCCTAAGGCATGTATAAGCCTAGCCAGAGTGTGTTTGGCTTTTGCAACACTGTCAGATTAGTACACTGTGCCTGTGAATAGTAGGTCACACAAGATAGCCCATTTACGTTTAGTCTATTGTGCCTCTGTCTAGCAGGGACCCAGAAGGTATCCCAGGGGTAAACATACAATCACCCATCCACTTGTCAAGATGTCTCCTGTAGGTGGTCAGTGGGGGGCTCTGACTATGCGGGACTGGGATCTCATTCCAGAGTGAGTGGAGCCTCTGGGATAAGAATCTGTCCCTCCAGCATGTCCTATTAATATTTTTGCTGAGGTTTACGTCCCTGGAGCGTGTAGCTCTAAGGAATTTGGATATGCTGAGGTGGAGCATGTCCATTAATTCTGGGTTGGACATGGCTTTAAACAGCAGGCACAGATCGCATCCGAGTAGGCGGTAAGCGACTGAGCAGAGCTGGAGTTACTTTAGCCGAACTGCGCAGGGCATCTGTGTTAGTCCCTAGATCTACTTGGTGAGGTACTTTTGTGGCCATTACAGTTGCTGCAGATGTCGGGTAAGGTACATCCCAAATGGGGCATTGTATCCAAGCATGGACTTGATGAGTATAGGGGCACACTGACCTCACTTGATCTAGATGTGAAACATTATGGGATAAGGTGGGCTATATAGAAGGTCTGTCTAACCACTTCGGCAACGTGATTGTCAAAGGCGAGAGTACTAACTACTCGTGTCCCCAAATCCAAAATAACTCCTACCGTACGTAATGGATTACCACCTATGTGGTAATGTGTGGGCACGTTGTTATTCCCAAAGAGGACGACTATGCATCTAATGGCATTTAGCTGTAGGCCATGGTTCTGGAACCAGTCATCCATCTCTGTGAGACCCTTTTTGAGGATGCTTGTGCCAGCTGGAGAGTTGATTATGGCACCCAGTTCACAGTCATCTGCAGACATGGTCAGCCATATTCCTCCTGTGTTAGCCTGTACGTCAGAGAAATATATACTGAACAAGAGAGGTCCCAGGACTGAGCCTTGTGGGATGCCACATGTAACTGGTGTATAGTCAGACATGGCACCTGCAATACTGACCATGTGGGTGCTATCCCTGATCCAGTTAGCAATCCATCTTGTGACATATGTGTCGATATCAAAGCTGGTGAGCTTATGTGTAATGCCTGAGTGGGGTATTGTGTTGAAGGGTTTTGTGAGGTCCAGGTAGGCAGTGTGGACAACCTTCCCTATGTCTATGGACCTGGTAACTGTTTAAAGAAGTCAAACAGGTTCAAGAGGCAAGATCTGCCCACAACAAAGCCAAATTGTGTAGGATCCTGTGTCTGTAGGTTCCTGATGTCTATGTGTATGAGTACCATGATGATATGCTCCATAGCTTTGCAGACCAGGCTAGTTAGGCATATAGGGCGATATTGTCTGGGGTCCGTTGTGGCACCACCTCTGTGGAGCGGGACCACTGTTGCTGTACGCCATTCCATGGGTACATATCCTGTAGTAACTTTGATATTGAACAGTGACTTAATGCGAGGGTTATGTTCGTCATGAATCTCATGTAAGATGCAGGCCGGGACACTGTCCGGTCCCATTGATGCTGTGTTGTCTGCTTTGGAGAGGGCAGCACTCACCTGTTCATCTGTGATGTCAGGGAGGCTACACTCTGTTGGGATGGACATTTGCTCTTTAGGGGGGATGGGGGAGACATTTACACTGATCCTGTTTGCCAGGATGTTGGCAATGTCTGTGGGTTCAGTGTATGTTTTGTCAGTATGCAGTAACTCACAGCATATCTGGGAGTTTCCACCCAGGTTCCTGACATAACTAAAGAAGGCCTTGTGATTGTCCATAGTGTCTGGTGCAATTTTCCATTAGAAGCGGGCCTTAGATGAATTCATGACTGATCGTAGCTTTTTGCTAGTACTGATTAGAGATGCCTTCCCTTTTTGGGATTGTGCACTATCATGTAGTAGCCTCCTCCTTTCGTTGTATAGCTTATTAATGACTGGGGTCCACCAGACAGGTCCCCTACCTTTGGAGGAGTGAGTCTTGTTGTTATTTGGGATAGCACGATCCATGCATTCCAGTAGGTGCTCATAGAATGTGTTTGTAAAGGATTCAGCAGTCTGTGCCATATTTACCACTGTCCCAGGGTCTTTGAGGGATACCACCTTGGTTTGGAGAAGTGTGACGTTTGCTTTTGAGAAGTTCTTCACCGAGATTACCTAGGATGGGGGTGGGGATGGGATATGGATGTCCAATGAGATAAATGTATGGTCTGACCTTACCAATGATGGGTTTACCTCTGGTGTGGAACATAGAGTCCCCATGTTGGTGATGATCAAGTCCAATATGTTTTCCCCTCTTGTGGGTGTGGTGACCAGTTGTGCCATAGCATTTGAGTATATAAATTCTAGCAACTGTTGGGTGAGGGTGTTGGGGCTTGAGTAGTATTCCCAGTCATTGTTTGGGTAGTTGAAGTCACCCAATATAATGGTGTTTGGGGAGCCCATCATATTCTCCAGTGTTCCCAGGAAAGCCGAGTGGGGTTCCTGAGTTTGGGAGGGTGGTCTGTAGCAGGCTACAAACTGAAAGGCAGTTTTTCCCACTGTTAGTTGCACATGTATGGTCTCCGATGCTTTGTGCAGTGCTACTAACCTGGAGCTGTGTGTATCTGTGATGTATATGGATACTCCCCCTATTTTTGTTGGCTGTTCCGAGTCTTGTGGCCAAAAAGCATGGTATTAAGTATAACCTGGTAGTGCTGGTTTGCTTTTGGGAGCCTGAACCAAGGTGTCTGTTACTGCACAGATATCGACATTCTCCATACTGAGGAGAGTACTGAGTGCATGCATTTTGAGGGTTAGACATCTGGTGTTGAGCAGCATTACCATTAGTTTCTTTTACCTTGTAACGTCTATGGAGGTGGGTTTGTCTTTTGAGCCTCGCTTAAAGAAGGCACTATGGGGGTGGCAAGAGCCTTAGTCAGTATTCAAAAGTCCAGGGGTGACAGGTGCAAGCCGTCCATAGTGAAGCTAAGTGGCATGTACAGCATGTCATCCCAGGCTGACAGACACTGGATCCCCTTTGAATGACACCAATATGTTAGCCAACTGTTAAAAGTGATCAGTTTGTCTGTATACTGTGACATCATTCTTGGTGAGGGTAAGATGCTACACAAGGTCAGGGTCATACTGGCCTGGGCTACATGATCAGAGAGCTCCTCTGTCTCTTGTCATGTAGTCCAGGGAGGAACATCTGAGGTTATTCACACCAGCATGGACAATGATGGAGCCATTTTTGTACTTGCTTTGGAGTGACCTGAGTGCATGTGCTATGTGGTGGATCCTGGTACCCGAAAGACAGCTCAAAGTGACCTTCTCCTTGTTCAGCCTGGTGAGTGGGACGTCAGTGTGTCTGACAATAAGTGTCACCTATTACAAGTGTATTAGGTGTGCTGTTTAGCCCTAAGGGCAGTGATTGTGTGGCACACTGACTTTGTGAACTATGTAATATGTGGGTATTGTTGTGGGATAGCAGTTGTTTGGGTGTCTGCTTTCGAAGTCTCTGCTGCTTAGCTAGAGTTTATTTAGAGCCTCTGAGTATGTTTTTGTGTGGTAATGTATTTTGATTGCTGTCGCTATAGGTCTATGTGAGACTGGATTTGTGGTGTGTGTGGTTACCTTCACCACCTGATATACTGTGCCAGTCATGGGTCGAGAGAGCTCAGCCTCCTGTTTGTTTATATAGTTGCATCTCTCACATATATCTGAGTTTGTTGGGAGGAGGAGATGGTTGTCTGTGTACATAAGTCAGTTGTAACATTGCGTCAAAATTCCAATATTCACCAGCTGGACTGGAGAGTACACATGAAACCGACCTTTGGACATGCCAGGATATTATGATGACATACTCTGTTGACTGATCACAAAGGATCAGTAGGGTGTTAAGTGTGTAAGAGAGTATAACAGGGGTTTAGTGCTCAGGTTCGTCTGTGTTTTGGAAAGATTATCTGCGAAGGAGTCCAGACTGAACCATGACACCTCCTTCAGCTATGTCATAAATAGCAATGTACACTCATATATGTCCTGAGTCAGGGCCAACTGTACCTGACTGACAATGCCGACATCCTGTCAGACAAGTCCATATATACATACCCACCTCCCACTGACAAAAGGCCCTATCAACATACCAGGTGATATCACATGTAGAATGGGTAAACAGCTCCCCCCAAAGCCGAAAACATGGCATCAATTGGATTACATTGTTTCCCTATATGTGTCATGAGTGATCTACAGAACAAACAGACCCTGCACCTGAACAGTTTGTTGAGCCTCACCCTCTCTAGAGGATCTGAAACTGTTGAATGTGTTACCGCAACATATGGCACACTACACAAGTGTTGGTGCACAACAGACCATGGGAACTATAGTCCAATAAGCCTATGAAGTCTGATCTGCAAGGCCATGGAATCCATCATGATTGAAGTCATAAACAGAGCTATTGAAAGCCGACAAACACACAACCCTACCAACTGTGGTATGTTCATGGGCAGATCATGCTTGCCAAACCTGCTAGACTGTTTGCAAGGCAGCCACACAGGACATACATCACTGAAAGGAGCTACACACATCCCACATAGACTTTGAATAGCCCTTTATCAACATCCCAGACACATGTTGTATCCACAGAATCAACAATCTGTGCATAAATATGTATTGTCATATGAAGGAATGACAATTTGTCCACAGATATATCACACAAGCTAATAATTGTGGAGTCCTGTTCAAGCTGTTAACACCTGCTGACCCACATGGTTCATTCCTGGGATTGCATAAAACAAAGTGCACACACATTACCATGTCCAGTCTGATGATGTCAGCATTCTACAAATATAGCAGGAGAAAAGAGACCACCCAGTAAAGCAAATAGTGTGTAGTGTTAATGCGTATCTCTTTAGTATCATAACATAGTTAGGTAGGGGTTTGAATCCTGCAATTGCTGACTGTATGTGTATGATTTTCTTTGAGAGGAGTGCCCTTTTTGGAGACTGGGAAAACACATTAAAAGAGGTCAGTATCCCACAAATACAGCAGTGTAAATGAAAACTCCCTGCAAAGTATATAGCGTGTCATGTTAATGCATCATATCTCTCCAGTATCATAACATAGTTAGGTAGGAGTTTGAATCCTGCAATTGTTGAGTGAGTGTGTGGGGTGGGGTGTATGTGTCTGTGTGATTTCTTTTGAGAGGAGTGGCTTTTTTGGAGACTGGGAAAACACATTAAAAGAGGTAAATTCCTCTTTGGCAAGACTGATGATGTCAGTATCCCACAAGTACAGCAGTAGAAACAAAAACTCTAAGTAAGGTGTATAGTGTATCGTGTTAATGTGTATCTCTGTAGTATCATAACATAGTTAGGTAGGGGTTTGAGTCCTGCAATTTCTGTGTGTGGGGGTGTGTGTGACTTCCTTTGAGAAAGATGCCCTTTTTGGAGACTATGGAAACACCTTAAAAGAGGTTTATTCCTCTTTGGCAAGTCTGATGATGTCAGCATCCTACAACTATAGCAGTGGAAAAGACCACCCCCATAACACATCTAGCATGTCGTGTTAATGCATCAATCTTTAGTGTCATGACATAGTTAGGTAGGGGTTTGAATCTTGCTGTGGGGGTGTGTGTGGTTTCCTTTGAGAGAAATGCCTTTTTGGAGACTAGGGAAACACCTTAAAAGAGGTTTATTCCTCTTTGGCAAGTCTGATGATGTCAGCATCCTACAAATATAGCAGTGGAAACCCCCCCCCCCCCAGTAAAGCACATAGTGCATCGTGTTAATGCGGATGTCTCTAGTGTCATAACATAGTTAAGTAGGGGGTTGAATCCTGCAATTGCTATGTGTTTGACACTGTTGATCAATGCGGTGTGGGTTTTGCTTTTACTACGGTATGACATATCAGGATTAAAACAGTATGTGCATTGCACACATCAGGTATCTGTGTGGCAAATAAATATATGTACATGTGGCATCAATTAGTACATAGGTGTGAAGCCTGCATACTACATGAATACATTTGTTACCTTTGACAGATTGTGCCGCTGCTTCTCAGATCATAGGTCACATATGTATGTATGTGACAAGGCCGGCCACTGTAGTGATCTGTGGCCAAGGTCATCTGTGTCACACACACCCATGACAGTTTCTATAGACTAGTGTGAGTGAGGGTACATGCCTGGGGTATATGTCAGACATGTTCATACACAACAAAGTCTGGCAATAATGGACAGTCATTATAGGTATACAACAGTCTTGTGGATATGCATACAGGCCCCTAATTTCTTATGTGATACACCGAGGGACTTCACAATACCTTTGGATATGTGGATACCAAAGGACAGATGACATAACACTTGGCTGTATGTACACATTGGTACCCAACATACATGTTGGGGGCTACCACCTATGTGGTACTGTCGGGATAGTATGTATAGTAAATGTGGATGACTATGCTATAGTTGGCTTAGAGCTATACAGCATGTGTTGGACAACAGGTATCTGTCTGTATGATACCCTTGTGTAGGATATGTGTCCCATCCAGAGAATGCAATGTAGGCCAATGCATGCATTTTCAGATGTGGATGGACATATCCCTAGTGTGCTTGCATGTACCTAAGAGGGCTATATGCCAAACATGTGTGGTCCCAGGAACAGGTGGCGGTCAATTCCACTGGTTACTGTTATAGTATAGTACAGGAAGGATCCAACTGTTACTGAGTTCCCTACATCTGTGTGCAGTTGTCAGGACATCATCTAATGATTGGTTATAGTCAGGCTGTTGAGGTTGTGTATACTACCAGAATGCAAAACATTGACAGATAGTAACAGTATCATCCACAGCATAGTGTCAAACCATGTCATACACACATGTGTACGCATGTCAGAACATATCTGTAGTAGAATGCATACTGGCCACCGAGAGATACTATGAGATGTTAACACTGTGTAATACAGGGTATGTAACATGTCCCATCTGTCCACTATGCACGTACATGCAGACAGTGCACCCCCACCATGTTCACAGATGTACACCTGCTAATCTGTACTACACACATCACACACGTACTGTCCACTCACTAACACATGCTGGCAACACTATACACATGGCACATGGGCGGACAATACATACTCAGACTTAACACTGGTGTAAACAATACTACATTGACAATCATAGCTTTGATGCATCATGCCTGCTCAGATATACCTACAAGGATATCATTACACTTTCCTGTTGACAACATGCTAACATTGCTACACTGCTATAATGTCACCCTGTGCATCAGCACCATGTCAGCCTGTTCCTGCATCAATGTTACAGATGACATGAGGTGGCACAGGTTTCATCATATGCGCAGGGTATTTTGTTGGTTTGCCAGAGCCCGACATTGACCCATCCAATTGACATGTATGTGTGTGTGTGAGGGACAACAGTACAGCATGGGCCAATGTTGATGTAATGTGTGTGTGTATGTGTGAGCCCTAGGTGTTTGGTTTATGTGTGTGTGTCTGCATGCACACAGCTCCACCATGTGGCTGCCAGATACGGGAAGTTGTGGGACAGCCACAGACTGTACCTGCCAGGCTGTACAGATCATTGCATCTGGGCACGGACACGGTACCTGTGCCTGGCAGGGGTGCTACGGACAGTATCGGGTACCAAGCCTGACTGGGTACTATCATCAGAGGCAGAGGTATGTTGACTGGACCCATGTCTCTGCTGGGACTGGCCAGAGCCATGTGCACATGCTCTACTAGGAGGGTCAATCGACAGGCCAGCCCCAGCATTGCTGGCGCTGGTACTGCCACTACGGGAGCGGCTGTGATCTGTGGGTCATCCGCGACAACTGCCAGCTATTGATATTGCTGGGATACGTCCGCGTCAACGTCTCAACCATCCTGCACAGTCCTGGCGCATGGAAAAAACATTGTGGAGGGCATCTAATGTCTCCCCCAACGTCTATCAATGACCTTGGTGTAATTCGGATGGCACCAGCAAGGTCACAGATACTGTCATTGATAGCGGTGTTATGGGCCCTCTGTGCCCTTAGTCCCTGTCTGGTGTACCATTCCATACGTGCCTGTGCCTGCATTACAGCCCGGAACATACCTGAGGTTGTAAGACCTGTGGGGGCACGTCTGCCAGGGTCATTATGACTAGCGGTGCTCCCACGAGAACCCCTGGACATCCGCCTATGTGGTACCATTCCAGGAATCTGGGTATGGCTGCTGTGAGAGGATGCATGTGCCATGGATACCACACTATCCTGGTCAGTGCCTACTGTATGCTCTCCCTCGGCTAAGGCCATTGGTGATGAGGGATGTATTGCCAGTATGAGTGTGTGCATAGATGGGGTGGAAAGCTGTGTACTGTCGATTGGCAGACCAACGACATACCCTGTCAAACCTGCCTGTGCCACAATACATGTATCATCATCTCCACTATTTGGCAGTGACTTCAGGTTCTCTGCTGCATTCAGCCAACCCAACCTCAGCACCTGTGAGAGGAAGACAGGAAACACACTTTACAATCTGCACATGATGTTATCACACATGCACACATGCACACATGAACACATGAACACATGCACACATGCATACATGCACACATGCACACATGCACACATGAACACATGCACACATGAACACATGAACATATGCACACATGCACACATGCTCACAAATACAATCCTCACTACAGCGGATACACGCACACACCAGTAATCCAAAACATACTCAATAATGGTTGAAGGTGGGTGACAGTATCACAAGGCAAACAGTCACCTCACACGTGTCAGCATGCAGAATATGTGTTGCTCAAGACCATGCAGTGCGAGTGTAGACAGCCGCAGTTAATAACAGTATACATGGCTTTGATGCATGTGTGTAGTTGTTCAGTAATTGGCTACATCCTGGAACACAATGTGTACAAGGACACAACATTGCTGTGCAAGTATTATAAGCTCTGCAATGTCCTGTGCACCATGACTCACATGCATACATACCATGGCTGCATGTGTTATCTGTGTGTCACATAGATTTCCATGTCTGATTACAGTGTCTGTGTCTGTAGCAGATAAGTGTGGGCACAGATGTAGCACATGCATGCTATGTACACACATGGGATGAGTGGTGCATGTATACATGATGGAATACCAATGCTCGACATGGCCATTGTACAGTGGTTATGGTGAGTGTGGGACATATTGCAGATATGTCAGTGCCAGCCATGACATGGCATGCTACACAACTGCAACATTAAACATCACACATATCCAATGTGTGTCATGTGACCTATACACCCAATAGCATTCCAGGACATATATGTGTCACTTTGTACAGATGGTGACTGCTATGCATATTGTGTATAGTTGCATATGTTTGCACACACACAGCATGTTATGCATATTGTGTATAGGTGCATATGTTTGCACACACACACAACATTGAGGTGCAAAGCAATGACTGCTATGTGTAGTACTGTGGTCACTGTAATGGGATGGGGTGTAGTACCATGAGCCATCATCATCATGCATCATGTGGTCACTCAAGGCTACTAATGTGTGACAGACCACCGCCTAGCATGCTGTACCTGAACTGCAGTGTCATGGCTATGTTCACAATTATACAGCCACTTTGTACATGGGTGTGTGAGGTGCCCAATAGGGAGCATTGCCTAACATGACTGTGTTATGTGTTGAAGAGTGTTGCACAGCCCCATGATAGGCCTCTACCCCTCAGGTATATCATGTGTGCTGTGTGGATGACATGTGAGATACTGAAGTGTGACCTTACAGTAGGTATGTGGTTATGCCATGTGTAGCATGTTGAGGTGTACTGCGTATGACAAACGTGTTATGTTGTGTATATCTGTATCAACTATGCCTATCCGACGTGCAGTACAGTGTTGCCACAATTGTGTCTGATGCTCTGTGTATTGCATGTGATTGAGGCAGCTACTGACATTACTGAGATGTGCAACGTCTTACCGCAAACATGCACAGCATGCATTATGCGTAGGTGTGTTACGTATACATGGCCTACACCTCACCTATGACATGCACATTTCATTACCAATATTAAAGTTATAACACACTCACCAGCATGGATCGTCTGCCCTGCTGTCACACCAGATGGACCTACAAGAATATGAGACAGTTTGTCAGTGGCCACAACTCTGGCATTGCTACTGTGGGTTTGCTAAACTACAGTAGAACAACAGTCGACAGTCACAAGTGTACAGATAATATTCCAAATATCAGTATTGCACAACACTAGGCAGCACAACTGCTAAACACACAGTACACATTTCACATATGCATAATCTAACAATACAGGTAACAGTAGTCTACAGATAAGGAATGTTACCTGCATGCTCCATGTCAACATGCTGGGTGGCTTCGGCCTCCATGATGACACATGTCTGTTGCAGTTGCTGTTGTTGGCCAGGAGCCACAATGCTTAGGAGCAGCTCCTCCACTCTGGTGAGGGGGGATGAATGGCCACCCCACCACCTGTGGCAAGCTGTTGTCTATGGATATCAGATGCACGCCACCGGATATGTCTGATTAAATCACTGCAGTGATGGCATACCTGCTCATATGTCTGGTTATGAATGCCTTTGTCATTTACCCAATGAACAAGATCTTGCCACAATGCAGTCCGCTCATGCTGGTGCTGGCTGCTTCTGGAAAACAGCAGGGAGTAGTGCTGCGCCAGGCTGTGGTGGATTTCCTGTTCCTTTGCTGCTGTGTAACAGGGATTACATTGGTGGGCCATCGCCCTGAAAGAGAAATGAACAATATGTGTGAGCGAGTCCTGTGGCACACTTTACACCCTTAACTACAGATATCACTTAACTGCCATATATAGCATCCGTTTGTCTGTCAGAGGATACACACGTTCAATACCACATATTGGTGCTCAGGCCATAACTGACTGACAGTGCCTGGCACACTCTATATATCACACCACTATACACCAGTACCCGGCACACTGTTTGTGACACAATGCACAACCTTGCCACAGGGGTATATATCAAGCTAATGCATGAAGAAAGATGTCATCCATTGCAATGAATTTAAAGTACAGTTACAGTATTACCAGTAAACCACCCTAGTCGTTGATGCCATAACCCTGCCTAACATATGTGCACACTTGTTAATATAGGTGGCATACTGCTGTAACAGAGTATACATGTTGCTAGATACACATGTATACCCTGTAACACACATATGATTGTGGGCAAGGTACAGGCATAATCACACACACATCAGACAAACATACAACACACTAATGTATGCCAACCCAGATGAGCTTTACCTGTGTACCATACAGTACTGTGTGCCACTACTTACAAAACCTTATGCCTGAGGTATGTAATCTGTGCAGACTACAGGAAACACACAAGACATTGTTTCCAAGCAATGTGAACATACACATACTGTGCTGTTTAGGCCTACAGCTTCAGGTATTTCTACAGTTCATATGGGAGTTGGATTCATCAGCAGTACCATTCACTAAGCATACATGTATTGCTTTAGCCTACAATGGGACACCACAGTCGTCAAGAAGGAACTACGTCACAACGTATGCCCTACTACTATGTCTGCCTAGCAATAACATACACATCTTTTGCTGGCCTCACAACTAGGACACAAACTACCATGTCAGAAACAAATTCACACTAAGCTATCACACCTTTACAGACCTTGCACACATTCACCGTCACACGCATTCAACCTCACATAGCAGGTATTGCACTAAGTATATGTGTGTGTGCATCGTGTCATAGGTAGGTAAGATGCTATTGGCCCTAGGGCCTAGATCAGCCTAGCCATATGCTACCCTGGCCTTTGACACACATGTAATTTGATTTCACTTGCCCCTGTCAACCAGAACCGCTGAGGTGATTCCTGGGGTGTATTACCTATCTCCCAAACAATCATCAGGGGTTTTTATGACAACTGCTAATGAGGAGCCTTTTTTGCTATTGATAGGTGGTTTATTCTGGAGTATGGCATATCTCTGAGATAGGAATCTATCCCTCCAGCATGTGCTGTTTAGTGAGCTGACGAGGTTTAGGGCCCTAAGGCCCGGAGGGATTGTGATATGTTGACATGGTGGTTGTCCAACAGCTATGGGTGTGACATACCTCTGTATGTCCGGCAGAGGTCACCTCTGTGTGGGTGGTATGCAGCATAGTCTAGCTGTAGTTTTATGAGTCAGTCTACATAGGGCATCTTTTTGAGGCCAGTATTACTCTTTGTGAGGTATGTCTGTGGCCTTTCCACTTGCTGTAGTTGTCATGTGAGGTACATACCACACGGGGCATTGTGATGAGTAGAGGGGAACACTGACCAATATTTCCCTAGATGACACACCTTTTGTGATGACACATACCACATAGACAGATTACAAGACTAGTGTGGCACTGTGATTATCAAAGAGGAGGCTACTGTTGACCTGTGTCCCATGTTCCCTTATCACACCTTAAGTGTTAGGTAGATTTCCACCTATGTGGTAGTTAATGGGTACAGTGTTTTGGAAAGGAGGGCTGGCACTGCAGTGTTGACACTGGTCTTCAGTCCATGCCTTGGTCACCACGCACCTGTTGTGGTACATATGACCCTGTGTCTGTCTCTCTCTCTCTCTCTCTCTCTCTCTATATATATATATATATATATATATATATATATATATCTACACATACATCTAAACATCCATTGCTGTACATATAGCTGTACATATAGGCACATGTACAGTCCACCTTTCATGGTGGGGATATCAATTATGCGACAGTTGTGAGATATACAGTTATGTAATAATATTGCACAGTGTTGTGCAGAATGCATTTTGGTGTCCTCAGCCCATGTAGCTTTAGCAGGCCTCACTGGCTGTAACACAGCAGATCTGACAAATCAGTCCCACAGCGTTTAACCACCACATGACATATACCAGCACTGCATGCTGTTTTCTATGCCACACACTACAACCTACATAGATATATGCACATAACAACCTTCAACAACATATATATGTCCACCCTTCACTAACAGTTGCAGTATGTCCCTTGCCCTATGCACATGTGCAGATACATATAAATACGTACTGCTGCCACATATGGATGATTCACTGTATGTAGAGTACTCTTCAAGAACATGTACTACATGCCAGCAAATACATATGTGTTACATACCTTACCTTTGTATTTCTCTGCTCCGTCTGTTGTTACTGTTTTTTTTTTTTTTTTTTTTTGGGTTTTCTCTGTCTGTTTCTGTTTCTGTCTCTTTTGTCTGTGTCTCTGTCTCTCTCTCGCTCTCACTCTCGCTCTCTATCTCTCTGTTCCTGCAATGATATTATTGCATGTGTGGACAGCAGGTACAGCCTGCTTTTCTAGGTATCTGCACATGTGCATGTGACAGCCTCTGCACCAATTGGTGCCCACCATTTAGTAATTGCATGCAGCCTGCTGTGTGGTAATTGCAGTACTCACTGTGATTGCAGCCCACAGCTATAAAATGCTAGGTTAGGTAGGCATAGCCATTTCAGCTTTCCCATGCTTGTTTGCTCTGTACACTGTTACAAGCTAGGGTTGTAGCCAGTGATATGCATGTTGTACTCAAACCTGAATGTTGCTGCTTCCAGTACACACTTCTCAGTGTAGACTTTTACTCACCCCTCCAAATGCTAACACAGGATACATGGGAGTATGTACTTTCTTTTTGAATTAGACAATTAACTGCCATACAAAAGTAGTTATTGCAATGTATTCCTCTGGCACATGCACTGTTTGTGAACTGCTATACTGTAATTATTAAGTTACTCACTTCTGAACAGTTTGTGGTTTGTTTGTGTTGACATTAGCACAGGCTGCTCAAGACAACTGGACATATTACAGTACTGAGTATGCCTACCTACACCCTTGGTTTTGCTTGAATACACAGGTATATAGTACTTTTGGGTAGGGGTGCAGAACTGCAGAGAGCATTATTTATTATCGTGTGATGTTTATCTTGCTGAACATACAGGGTTGCTGTGTACCTGTTAGTCTATCAAGGCAAGTAGTCTGTCTGCGTAGCTCCCAGCTGTGGACATATCCAGATGGTAGCCAGAGATTAGCCTATTATTCTTTGTCTGTGCACCACACCAGTCTTTTCAGCACTGGAACAATGGCATTGTCACAGTTGGTTGCTAGCAGTACATGGCTACATCCTTTGATATTTCTGTGTTGTAATCCTACATAAGGCCATGCTTGTGGAACTCCTTCCAAAGCTATTTGCAGAGTGTGTAACAGCAGAAATGCTGATATGCTTGTGTGTTTCAGCCTCTGCCAGGCCTCAGATACTCTCAGGTATATATTTGAACAGCCTCAGGGAAAGGTACATATAAGGGAGATACACCTGTAATATATTACAGACATATTTCAGTTGAGACTTCAAGGGAATCGGAGCATATGTATTACTACACCTTTTCTGACGTGCAAGCAGTGTCTACTCTAACTTATTGACATTATTCATTAAGTGTGATTCCCCACTTTTCTGCCTAATGTTAGTACTTTTCAGAGTGATTCAGAGGGGCACAACTAAAATTTGTTTACGGATCAGGGACATCCCTGTAAAGCAGTCACAGTTGGGAAGTTGGGAAGTCTGGCCTCTGCCCTATTCAACTATGCCAGTGTTTATTCTGGTCTGATACTGTGTGGGGTTTGTAAGGTGCTACTGTAACATTATTCCCTGCTAGAATGGCTGGTTCTCTTTTCACAGTCATGTCATGCAATTCCACAACAACTGCTGGTAAAGACCCACAGAACAAGATTTGTGTTATGGCATTCCTATTTTCCCTTTACATTCCCTCATTGTAATGCATGGTATATTTATTTCAGCACCAAGTTATTGTATATCTGCTGTGGCTTAGTGGTACTTCATGCAGTCTAGTGTGTCCAAGGTCTGGGGTTTGAGACTGACAGAAGTGTTTTTATTTTGCTGCTGAGCAGAACAAGGGCCCTGACATAGAGTGACTAAGGCACTTTTAAGCAGTTGTAAGTGGGTTTGCATGGGTTTGCGCAATGCTTAGTGATGCTTAGCTAAGCGCACACATGTGCACACTCGCTTAAACCCACTTACTACTGCTTAAAAGTGCTTACTCCCGCTAACCCCAGTGCTAATTTCTTTGAAAGAAAAGAAAATGGGGAGATAGGAAAGTGGTGAAAAAGGGAGTACAAAGAGGGAAAGACAGTAGGAAAACAAGCTCGGGATGTGCAGGATGGGTGTAGGGAAGGTCCATAGCTGCCCATTTCTTTACCAGCAACAGCTGTGCATATGCAATACATTTGGAGTGAAATTTGAAACCTTCCACCCCTGGGAGAGGGGTGAGGGCAACAAAGTATGTTGTACTGCCAATTATAATTATCAGTTTACATGTCCAGCAGACATGTGTGCGAAATGGGCAGCTATGTATGGGGCGTAATTTTTTTGTGGGTACAGATTGCCCTTTTTTTTTTTTCAGGTGAGAGTGGAAAGTGAGGTAGAGGAAGTAGGTATATTTGGGGAGATAGGTTGGGGAGGTAAACAGACAAGACAAACAAGATGCATATGGGGTGATGTATGACACATGGGGTGGGTGAACACAATTGACGGGGACGGATGTTTGGAAATTGCAAGCCCATGAGCCCACAGATGGTAACAGTGGAACTGAGATTCCCACTCATGGGCAGTCACCACTGCACCTTCACAGTCCCGAGGGTGGCTGTGCTGGGGGCTGCGTAGGATGGGCAGGCTCACCCATGAGACGCGCCACTCTCGCTTCGAGCTGGCATAGGGGATATGTGACTGAACACTGGATCTCCCTACGCACCACAACCCGGACCCTTTGAAGGGTGGCAGGTGGCCCTTCTCCGCCCACGCTTGCATGGGGGGACGAGCCCCATCCCCTGCAGCGCTTCCATCCGAAGGTGGCACAGGACCAACGGAGGAGGGCAGCCCAAGCTGGGCACCGGACCTGCTGGTGCCAGGTGCACTTGCCAGCTGAGGAGGGACAGGTGGGTCTGTTGGGACCGGCCTTCCCATACGTTCTGTGATTAGGTGTGTTTAATTACAACATAAACAACAGCATTCCAAATTAGTTGTAACAGCATGCAGTAATATTCCCAACCCAACACACCAAGGTTCCAACAGTTGAACAGCAAGCATAACACATGCATATATTGAAAGGCAGTGGACATTCCAACAGCATGCAGGGATGATTGGTAGCAACAGGCCACCATGATTGTGGTGTTTGAACAGGGCACATGCATCAAAGTGAATGCAGATATTTATAGAACAATAGGACATATGTCCCAACAAATGTTTTGAGATTGCACATACCCATTGAGGTGTGGAATTGCATGGTTTATGCACATACAGTAGGGTGCAGAAAGAAACCTCAATTAACATCTTATAAGTACTTTTAGTCTACACTACATTCCTAGTGACTGCAGGTGTATATCCCCTACATATATTATTACACTTGCCAACATGCATTAGGTTGTGTAATGGGTTTGGCTAGTTCATTATATACCTGACCTATATCTGACATACTAACTGTCCAAGATGCAGATGTTACTGCTACATATTTATTGATTTTATTTATATTTCTTTATCTACATATCTGGATGTGTTCACATGACATTTCAGTTCAATTTGTACAGAACCCTGCATTTCGTGTAGCACACTCACATTTCTGGGGAACAAATTAATGAGCTACTCGTGTGCCAGATTTATTTATGCATGCCAGCCAGTAACTGACTGTTGAGGACTGTCTATATGCTTCACAGCTACTAGCACTTCCATCAACCACTTTAGATGGGACTGCCCAACTGTGGGTTGCAGAGATATTATTCTGGACATATATTTCCTTTCTTAATGGGTTAATACACTTTTTTTCTGGCTCTCTGACTTATTTTATATAACAATACATGCAGAGGACTTATTCAGGGCATTTTATGGCTGTAGTATTGGGCTACAACACTTTCTTTCAGGCTCTCTCACCTATTTTATATAACAATACATGCAGAATAATCACTAACCTGCCTGGTGGTGCAGCCTTAGCAGCCTATCTGCATAGGCTTGCTGATTTGCAACATGGACACCTGCAGCTGTGAAGTAAATGAAGGGATATTGAGACATACCTATCCATTATACAGAATCAATTATCATTTTTTACATACTGCATTCCATGGCTACCTACTCAGTTGTGGGGCATATTGCATCCCACTGGCCTACTGTATCCATAGGTTCAGCAGGCCCTGCTTCCATCTCTTCAGGTCTGCATGGTGGTGACAGACCTGCTCACCAGTCCAAGGAACGCCTGTGACACTGGTGAGGTCATGAGCTAACCGGTTCCAAGCCTCTGCCTTGTACTCCGTCCCATGGAATTGACCCTGCAGGAGTCTTGACTCATGATGGTGGACAAGGAGCCAAACCATGTATTTCGACTCCTCGATGCCCCAACGTTGCGCTCGGAAGCATGTACCCTCTCCAGCACCAGCCATTCTAACTGCAGATGGGAACTACAATCAGTTATGGTGAGTATTCCTGCCGATGGGGCTTAAATATGCCACATTTCCCGCACTTTTTTGTGATTGGCCATTTTTGAAAAATATCGGCTGAATGCAGACCTGCTTAGTAATGGTTAATCTACCATTTATAAGTATATGTATGTTAACAGTGGCTATTTATCCTAAGCTGTTGTGGCTTAGTGGTTCAGTACTTTGATTATGGTGCTCAGAGTCCTGGGTTCGAACCTTGTCATTACATTTTATTTTACTACTGTCCAGACAGGCTAGGGGGTGTAGCTGTGTTTAAGCAACTTTGCTCTACGTTGTTCCACGTTGCCCTACGGTGCACTGGTTGGCACGATGCGCACCTTGGCGCAAATTTATTGCGCTGGGTACAGCGCTGCTTATCTACAGGCACCTATATTGCGCTGGATAAAGTGCTGCTTAACTGCGGCCAATTATATGTCAGGATCCTTTATAAATATATATTTTGTTCACTGATACATAGGCCATTTCAATGCTTTTTAGTAAATTTTTAATCATATATGTCAGGAATTATTTCATATACTAATTTAGAACATAAATAGGAAGGGGAGTGGTGGGACTCAAACCGTGAATGCCTCCTCTTTGTGAGAACACTCTACCATTACGCTATTTGGCATCATTTGCATAAACATTCCTTCTTATGCTCTTCAATATCGGGATTGCTAACTGCAGCTAAGCAATGGGCACACCTGCGCACACACTCGCAAATACGGGCAGCTATATCGGGAATTAGAAAACAAAAATTAGATGTTTTACTTTTTATAACTGTGCTGGGGGTTTACAATGTCAGGGAGTGTGGTGTTGGGTACATGGACATTTGAGAGGACTCGATCTTGTGTGTTGACATTTGGCATTTCGGTCACTTGTAGGGGCGTGGACCTTTAGACTGCTCGGCAGATGGACATGCCCCCTGCTTTCCTGCACGGTCCGTGTTAGACTTGTAGTTGAGTCAGCATGCCCTCATGAATATTCATGGCATGCTGACATCATACCGTTCAACTGCAGCCTCCAAGTAAGACTTATTTAGTCTTACACAGAGGATTCGTGAATCCGGGGGCATGAATAAGTCAACCATGAAGTGCAAAATGAAGAAATTAATAAGTCAAGTATTCAGGACCTCTGCTCAGAATCTGCTCACTTTGAGAAGCACCAGTAAATTGACTTTGTTTAAAGAGACATGCTTCCTATCGCCAAGTAAGCTATATTGAATGTCCCATGCCATTGCCGTGAGTAAGGATAAAAAAATACTACTAATAAACTTATGATGCTGTGGTCTCCCAGTTTCAGTAGCAAATGTCTAGAATTACATATAGAGCATACATTTTATATTTCTCAAGTGTTATTGAAGAATGTAGCGAGACAGAAATTTTATAAATTAGTACATGCATCAAAGACAAATCCTTAAGAACAATTAAAAGAAATGGGCAGTTAACTTCATGAATTACTCTGTGGAAAGTCTGGGCCGAGAAAACTCCACACTAGTATTAAGTACAGAAGTAACAATTCAGATTTAATACACAGACCTTTTAAGTAGTACTACTATACAAGGACAGAAAATATGAGGTAACCATTTGAGATGCTGAGACGTGTTAGAGCAACTTCCGAAATATGGAGCAATATATATTAAGTCTGAGTTGCCATTTCTTGGAATTTTCCCTTTTCTCTAAGGTACGATGATCATGGAGTTGGTATATATAAGTTCAGGGCTACGTTTAAAGGGGAAGAGTGATTTTTGAGATTCGCTGTTCTCTTGTGTTTTCAATCATTTTTTTTTTTACTTGCCAGCATTTCAAGTGCCAACATTTCAATAGGGAGCCAATGTATGACCTTTACTGTCCCAAATAATTTTGCTACTAAATAATACTGTAGGAAGATTAACCGGCCATTAACTTCAAATGATATATATATATATATATATATATATATATATATATATATATATATATATATATATAAAATGCGTATGTGTGTTTCCTTTAAAAAAAGTCTTTATAGATGTCATCCCATCCATGATTGTTTTTTGATTTTCGTTTTATTCGAGCACAGTATGTGAGTTGTTGACTTCAGAAAATTCCAGATACTACAAGTACTATGATCTTGAAGCCATTATGCATACTTTATTTTTTAAGTGCGTATGTATTGCATTTCTAATTTTTTTCTATTTTCTTTTAATGCTAGGTGTGCATATCTCTGGTGTGAGACAGGCTGATATTAGTATCGGCTGCCTAGTTCTTAAAGCTAGATTTTACACATCACTGACAAGTCTCTGTCCTTACTCTTTCCATCACATACTGTCTTTCATCCTCTTTCTAAATCAAAACAACTTTAGAAGCCACACAATAACTTTTTGTGTGAAATTTAGACTCCACTACCAATCTAAGTATGGTAGACATCCTAGGAAGTTTAGTAACCAATAGCATGAGATTGTATAAGACAGAAGCGATTTACAGTCCAGATCAGGAAAAATAAGTGGGGTGAGTCTTCATTGCTAAGAAGACTGCAGTTATGACAACAGAGAATGGTGGAATATGGCAGTATTGTGGTCATTAAAAAAACAATTCAGTTGCACCATTTTCTAGTCTCTTTAATAAGTTTCTGATATTAACCAATAACAAAGCCTGTTATGTGATTGCAGCGATGGAAGGCATACCTCTCAATTGTTGAGATTTTCTCAAAATGTTCAGATATTTGCATCCTGTTTTTGGTCTGTTCATCATAAAATTTGTGGTTTTCTGAGAAGTCGCTGAGGATTGAAATCACTAAATGATGACATAGGTTTCATTTTCTGACTTTACATCCTTCAGAAATTGCATGCTAACAAAAAATATGTTATTCTATCAACTTTCTAAGTTTATAGGTGCAATATTTAAATTCTGTCCCTATTTTGGGGCTTTGCCCTCCATTATTTAGTCATATGATGGAAGAAAGTATATGCCTGGGTCAAAAAGTTGCAGTTGTTACCAAGTTTTACCAGTCCATTATACACTCTCAACATCTGTTCATTTTCCTGTTTTGCTCACTTCAAGGTGTAGACCTATCCAACACAGACTCTATGACAACATCAAGGTCCCCTAATTATGAAAGGATAGTTTATTTCAATCATGGCCTCAACCTGTTGTAACGAGAAACAGAAAATACCAGACTGTCCATTCTACATAAGGCAAATGTGTCTGCTAATTATTTCACATTTAAGTGCCTCACCTTATGGTTTGTGCTAGCTCTGCAGATACAAAGAATGTAAACTGGCTAGCTTTGCTTTTACTATGGGAAAACAATATCCTCTGTCACTGCAAAACTATCCCTTTTGCAGTGCGAGTTTAAACCACACATTTTTACAAAAGGGCATTTTATCATCCTGTTTAGCAAGGTGATGACGACCTTGGCACTAATATTGTCTAGCTTAGTATTAATTACAACAGTCAATGTAATACAAACAGCAATGTGAAACAAGGAGTGCAGTGACAGGAAAATAACCTTATGCTCTACAGTACATTGAATATTGCAATTATACTCTGAAACAGAGGGAAAAATATAAAATTGCTGAGTACCTTTCTGACATAAGAACAATGTTTAATGATGTCTGCTAGCACAGTTCACTGCTGTTTTGCTCTTGTGTTCTACTATAGTATAAACAGCAGCCTCCATAAAATAGCACCACTTAGCTGAAACAGCTTTAAAACTGTAATATTCCTTTTGTGTATGAAAGCCCAAAGTGTATTGTAGCCTTTAAATCTGTTAAAGGATTTACAAAACACTTCACCACTGGACAGCATCTGATAGGCAGTGGCAGTGTTGACTATGCTACCAGTTTGAAAAATGTAAAGCTCTTCAGCCTCCAACTTTTTTTTTCTTTTTGCACCATTCCTCAGAGTTCATTGAACCAAATCAATCTCCATGTGGCAAAGACTTTTTTGTTTAATTGAGGAACAGAAATGGACAGTCAGGGAACTTTACTCATGTAATGCATCATGGGAAGCATGGCTGACAGCAATCAATACTTCCGTTAATCTGGTAGAGTACAAGTGAGCAGGATATCATACCGAAGGGCCTAAAGCCAAAGGAGTGATGGACATGTGCACTAGTGAGGATGCAAGGAATCTGTGAGTCAGGATGTGCAGTGTGGGTGGCATAAATAATCTGATTAAAAGGGGAAGGATATTAGTTAAACAAGTAAAAGAGGTAGTGGATCTAGTTTTCTTGCAGGAGGTGAATCTGAAAGAAGGCAGGCATTAAGGATAGTGATAAAGTCATATAAGTCATTTAGGGGTATCTTGTTTGAAGACAGGAAGAGAAATACTGAGCATATTAATTAGAGGGAAATAAATGATGGGACAAAGATACTGTGTGATGGATGAAGAGGGAAGATGAGTAATAAGCTGGTGGAAATTGAGAAGGAGGCATGTTACTCTGCTTAGTTTTTCTGGATCAAATCAAAGCAGGAACTAACTCTTTCAGTGGTATATTAACAGAATAAAAGGAGGTTAAACAAGGAGGAAAGTAGAATGAACTGAAGAGGGGATTTTATCATGGCACTAGAACTGGACTTGGAGAGGTGTATGGGAGGGTATAATGTAATAAACAGTCTGGAACGAGAAGACTGAAGTCTTGATGTAGTTGGGATATGGAGGCTTGCAAATGGGGTGGAGAGGGCCTATATATAGTCTAAAGGAATGAAACTAAGCAGGATAATCATTTTTAGCTGGTTATTAGTGGATATGGTAGTGGTGGGTGAATTTAAAAAGGCAAAATCAACAGGACAAAATTAGATCACAGTGTGGATAAGATAGACTGGAATAAGGATAGAAGGAGAAAAAAATTATCGAGGTATGGAGGTAGAATCTTGGACATTGGTGGGGGACACTAGACAGTTGGTAGGGATGTGGTTAAAGTAGTCTGTCGGTGAAGGCTTATGAAAAAGTGGATTTCTTCAAAAAAAGGACGGTAAATTTTAGGAATTAGAGAAAAACGTAGGAAGTTTCAAAATATGCTTATGGATCTTTTAGATTAGGGATGTTGTTAGTGCAGAATATATAATTAAAAATTCAGGAGTAAGTGGTATCCAAAATGGAGGCAAAACTAGTGAAGTGGTTGGAGAAGGGATCAGGTCAGAGCAAAGATTTTACTTAGAAAAAGTAAAGATCAGAACACAAGACCATGGATTGTAGCAATTAAGGGACAGAAGGTGGAGAGTATGAGGAAAGATATAAGAAAAGTATTTTGGACTTCTATGAGCAATTGTATAAGGATATAAGGCCAAGGTGTGGGTAAATAAGTAGTTTGGGGAATAGCAGGGAGAGGTAGTAAGCAAAAAAGATAAGGAACTTCTGCACAACAAAATATGAGGTGTGGAGGTACTGAGACTGATTTTGCAAATGGAAGAAGTCAAAGGGCTGAATGGACAGTCTACTGATTTTCAGAAGATGTTCAGTGGGCAATTAAGGGAATGACTAACAAGACTTTACAATGTGACATTGGTAACTGGGCAAATTGCAGATAAAGTGAACAAGGCTACAGTTATGGTATTTCTCAAAAGGAAGGGGATGTAGAGGCCCAAAGCAGTTGCAGACAAATTTTATTATGCAATTTGCTTGAGTGTGGACTGCCAGGTTGGAGAAGGTGATGCACTGATCATAAAGGAAGAGCCTGCTGTTTCTTTTCAGTGAAAAGTCCTTGACTGACAACTCGAAGATGTTACTGAGCCTTCTAGAGTGGGCACAATTGGTCTGAAGGGGGAGAAAGGGAGGGCAGAATGCTATTGCTGGGTATCCAAAATGCTTTTAATAATGTTAAGATGATAGTGTTAAAAGTTTCAGCAAGTTATACAGGAAGGAAGGAAGGAGGATCCAGGGAGAAAAAAACATTATATCTAGTTATATATTTTGGTCAATGAGGGATGGTTAACAGTAGTAGTACATTTGGACAGGAGAAGGAGGCAGGTCTGCACTTCTTTATTGGAGCTGCTTTTGATTGTTATTGATAGTCTAGTCAAGCAAATCATGGATACATTAAAAGGAAATGCAAAGCAGAGTCTAAAAGTGGAGTGTATTTTTGAAATGCTGTGCTGGCAGCACTTGCTAAAGCCAAGATCACCACCTCCATGAGTCCCAGCAACATCACAGTTTGCCTTCAGAATGGTCTAAAATACAACCTATCAGAACCACTTGAAGCACTCTTCAACTGCAATCTTGAAGCAGGCTACATTTATAGTAAATGGAGGACCACAACAGTCATTCCCCTCCATAAAGGCAGACCATCAACTGACCCAAGGAACTACAGACTCATCAGTCTAACATGCCTAATCTGCAAAGTCATGGAACTAATTTTCATGGAAATGATAAACAAGGATGTTGGCAACCTACTGACACTAGATTAATCCCAGTTTGACTTTGTTAAGAAAATATCATGCCTACTTAACCTGGTAAACCTTTTTGAGTGGGGCACCAAGGCAATGGATGAAAATAAAACAGTGCATGCTGAGTATATTGAACTAGCCACAGCATTTGATACAATACCCCACCCAGGCATTGTTAGCAAGCTCTCTTGGCTAGGCATAAATCTCTACATAACTCACTGAGTTAACGTCTGGCTCACAGACAGGACCCAACAACTGAAGATCACTGAGACCATCTCCACCAAGAGACCGATCATCAGTGGCGTACCTAAGGGCTCTATGTTGGGTCTTCACTTGTTTAGCATCTACTTCTCAGAAGTGAAGGCTAATGTTCAAGGCCTCTGGCACACTAAGTTGTTAGAAGACTGTAAACTGAGAACTATTACAAATCCACCCCAAGACTGCAACATCTTTCAAGAGAGTTTAACAAAGAAAAATAACTGATGCCTAAGCTGTGGCCTAAAGCTTAATGCCAAAAAATACATTATAATGGCCTTTAGGTAACTGTCAACCCAAGTTAATTAGTCCATTGATAAAACACCTCTAAGAGTTGACTTAGTAGTAAGGGATCTAGGAACATATGTAGACAACAATCTGGCCTTCGACCAACATATAGCTAAGATAGTAAGAAAAACATTTTATGTCAATCCAGGTCCAAGGAAGTTATAGTACTACTCTACGCAGCCCTTATCAGAAATATCATAAAATACAATGCCCCCTTTAGCATATATCTAACCAGACACTTGCAACAGTTGAAATGCCCACAAAGGTTTCTCACCAGGAGAATTCAGGACATGAATACCTGATCCTGCATTGATTGCCTAAGAGCACTGTCTTTGTATTCAGACTCCCACAGGTTGCTGAGAGGGGATCTTTGCCTAGCTTACAGGGCTTCACCAGACCCAGCCCTAATGGTTATGCTGCAAATGTGAAAAACAAACAGCACCAAAAACACTATATCCAGGGCTCTGAAACTCACTTGTGACATAAACAGAACATACTGGAGAGACAGATATGTGTCCCAAATGATCCTTACACTATGGAATAGGCTCCTCTTTTATGTAAAACAGATGTTATCCCTAGCCCTATTCAAGCAAAGTGCTGACAATTGGATAGGAAATTGTAAATGTACTCCTAACTGAATGCTAACACATCCACTTCAAAAATAGGCACTTTCTTTTCAGTCTTAAACATGTATAGGTTTCTTGTTATATAGATGATTTGTAGGCCATTAATAAAATTGGGTATGTTCCCTTATTCAGTGTCATGAATCCCAGTCCACTGCCGTGGAGAAGCTGATACTTGTTTGTGTTTAATGACCTTTGGTCCACTAGGCACATAACAAAATTTGGTTGATCTTCTCTGTGGCTTGCAAAGTGGCTGTGTTACCTGATGCCTCCCCCCCCCAACAGAAATTCTGCCCCAGCACAGTGACTCTAGCTTTATGGAGAAAATTATTCCTTAACCCAGTTGTCTTTGTAGGTGATCCAAGAATAATGTTCTTTTGCATCTGACTGTCTGTACTTTCTTATCATACCACACCCTATCATGTTATACTAAACCTTCATGTTCTGGTAACCCAGATAGGGGGTCTTTAAGTCTTTAAGTACAGCACATCAAAAGTACCCATTTCAAATATCTGACCCTGGACTGCTCACTGAACTTCAAGAGTTGTGCCAACAGATACAAGACTTGCATATGTCACTGACTTCAGTAGAAATATAATAGAAACATATAGAATGACATCTGAAATAGTGGCTCCCATAAACATCATTGTACCTGTTTTGGAACTATTATCTAGACTACAATAGCAAAGTGACTTAATACTGTCATTAGAGTTGCTTAGCACCATGCAGTTAATTTGGTGCCTTATTGTGTGTCTCAAGGTGAATCCATTCTGGTTAGATTTGCACACCATATATGTTTACTGTCTGCATGTTCTGAGATCTGTTAAAATCAAATGCTTTAACTGTTTCTTATATGAAACTTACAGACCTTTCAAACTACAAGAGTATTTATATTTCAAATATTTATAACATTTACTCCTGTTGTTGTTAATGCATTAGAAATTTTAATAGTGAGTGCTAGTCCCAACATATATTGTTATTGTAGTTTTTAGTTAAAATACTGTGCTGTACTGAATTTTTTAATAGTTTTATGGATATAGCACTGTTAATCCTGTACTTTAATAACTAATTGTAACCTATGACAGAAATGTGAATATGTTGCTGTTTATGTGTGTTATGTATGTATTGGTACACCAAAAAATGGGTCATCTGTGAGTTGTCTGTGTGAGCTAACACACCAAGCCCATTAATGGAATTAACTTACAAGTGGCTTAAATCAGAGCATTGGAAGCTGCTATCTCACACCATTAGCCAGGAGCAGGTCCAAGAATATGGCTGCTGACAGTATGCACTAGATGGACTGTTACTGAAGGCAAAGTAAGTGTGATTGCAGTAAGGTTTTTTTTTGAACCATCAGAGGTTTGATCTTTTTACCACCTGCAATTCCAAGCTCTGAAGCATTTGATTACTTGGTGGTTTGTTTTGGAATCTCTACCCTGTCACATATTACTGCACACCCTTTGACACAGTGTTCTGAAATTCTTCATTTATCTTCACAACACATCTAATTACTGAATATTCATGTCAATGCCCCCCTTGTTTTCATGCCCATTGTAATTTTTAGTTGCTCATATATGACAAGAGTCTTTTGGATATATCATTTCTGCAAGGTAACCTCATTACTCAACTTCTGAGCACCAAAAATCATAACACAGGCCTTTAAAAATCATAGTAGAGGGTCAGAAAAAGGAGCCCTTTCTTATTCTTCACACTAGATGGTCTTCAAATCTTCTTCTTCTTTCAGCTTTTTCCCGGTTAGGGGTCGCCACAGCGGATCGCCTTGTCCGCACATTGAATGGCAGTGGAGTTTTACGGTGTTGAGTTGCCAGCCCGGCACCCAACCTTCCACAGAAGGCACACTCACACGCACACCTAGGGCCAATTTAGAGTGTCCAATCCACCTGCAGCATGTCTTTGGGATGTGGGAGGAAACCGGAGCACCCGGAGGAAACCCACGCGACCACAGGGAGGACATGCAGACTCCACACAGAAGGCACCCCAGCTGAGGATCGAACCGGAGAACCTCTTGCTGTGAGGCGGCAATGCTAACCACTGCACCACCGTGGCCGCCCTACTAGATGGTCTTCAAATACCAGACCTTAAATAGTTAATGGTGGTGAATCGGTTTATAGGCATAGATATCTATTTAATGAAATGTGTACTCATAAGCAGGTCTGATTTTATGAGGAACATCATAATTCCAAGAGAAGCAAGCCTAAATCTGAGGGCCAGAATCATAGCATTATGCCAAAATCATAGCAGTTGAGAGGTATGAAGATAGATATTTATTGATTCATTTCCATTCCCACTTTCTTCCATATTTGCAGTCTATACTTATCCAGAAACCTCTGATAGGAATTCTATCTTTGGAAGAACCATTAGTATTATAAGGAAAAATCACTGCTGGTATATGTAAATAATGTTGCAAGTAAGTACTACAGGTTAATTGCATAAGGACTTTAAACTTTGAAAATTACAAAAGTGCAAATCCTGTGAGTGAAAATTTGAGCTGTCAGTGAAAATTGTTATGCACATTACCACTTCCACTTTGTGTAGCTATTTTTATATTGGTAAAACTGTGAAATCTCTGTATAAAAGGATATATGAACATTAGAATGCATTAGAGCAGAAGGACACCAACAATGCATTATACAGGAATGGTGTGTAGTGTATAAGTTTTAAGAAGTTTGTTTTTATTTTACCAAAGGTGTGGAGATTTTGAATCTCTATTAGAAGAGAATAAACGTTTATGACAATTTGAATTAAATGTAAATTGTCACCCTGGTTTGAATGATCATATTAGCATTACAATGTTTTAAAATGAAAACAGCTTAGATGAGCTTTTAAGTTATTTCAATATATGTATAGAATATTTAATATGGACATGTATACATATTTTCTGTGATTTATACTAAGTTGTAATTCATAACATTGGATGGTGGATTATATTTTCTGTGTCGTGGTTTTGTCACATGATAACGATGGTTATTTTCTCTTTAGAAGCTGTTTCTGAAAAAGTTATATTATTGTCTTACAAAAAATGATAAAACAATGAATCCATTATATTGCAACTGTAAATATTCGTTAACTGTTTTGAGCATTTTTATTTTAATTGTGCACTCCATACTAATCCTACACTCAAATAAGTCAGCCATAATTAAGAAGAAGCACATCATGTTTTCTATTTTCTTAGTCAGTTTAGAAATTTCACATTATCCTCTAGTTAAATAAAAATATTTAACTTACAGACACAGATATCTTTACTTTCAGTTTATTTTTCATCCACTTCCTTCTTCATTTTATTTTTTGGCAAACAACTTAATCAATTCAGCTGCCTTCTACTTCCTAATCTCTCGTTTTACTAGCTGGTAGTTAGAATTACTTTAATCTGTGCTTTTACCTGTCAGCTATTTCTCAAGTGATATGACATTTGGTATTCTCATTCGGTACCTACTAACAAGAACATGTTATAATCCACATTTACTGAATTAAACAGAAACACCCCATCTTTAAATAACATGCCCATCCATCACAAATACATTTAATTATATAAGCCCCTCTACTGTATTACCATTAATTCAAAAGCCCTACTTCTTTTTGTGTTATTGTCCTTTGAGATGTGATATACTCTAAGCAATCATGGCTAAACCTCTACACTCTTTAAATATCTATCATATATATCCCACTTCCAATGGTGCCTGGTAACTTCAAAACAAGATGGAGCTGCAAGGAACAACTGAATAAACAGTGCTAATGGGAAGTAGGTGAAATTAAAGTGAACAGATTCACAATTCTATTGTGACAGTGTTAAATAAAAAAAGTAATTGTTCATACACCATGGCATATGATAAGTATTATGCACACCACAGCTGATGAAAAGTAAGTTTCTTACTTCCATCATTAACAGATATATACATACACACAATAATCTGTATTACCACAACTGCACTGG
The DNA here is from genome assembly GCF_019279795.1 of Protopterus annectens. NCBI lineage: Eukaryota > Metazoa > Chordata > Ceratodontiformes > Protopteridae > Protopterus > Protopterus annectens. The sequence goes on along the minus strand of NC_056727.1, from coordinate 1,155,408,929 downwards.
AGACAACATTATTTGTTTAACAAATTAAATGGAAGAAGTACGGAAAACAATGACTATGACTTCTCCCTTACTTCCCTTAAATACAATACACTGGGAACTGAGGAAAATGTCTGACTGAGCAACTGTAAGAACTATTGCCCAATGCAGTAAGCTTTGTTTGTAAGAGTACACAATGGTAGAAATTCCTATAATAATCATGTTTGCGCCATCCACAGTAATGCATTCAGCCTTTTTCCACCAATAACACCCAAACAAATGATTACAATGGCAAAACTGCTCCCCACCTAAAAATAACCACAATGGCACTCAGTACATGAGACTTGTTTTAACTGACCAAATATCAGGAACTGCCAATATTGTTTTATTTCATCTTTAGTTCCAACAATAACATGTATATATCCTCCTTCAATAACCAGCATTTCATTGGGGGAGAGAAAGCATGCATTTCAGACCAAATGCAGGAAGCATCCAAAATAATGTAATTCATCTCATTTCCAGCAAAAAGTAGAGACCCCACCTAACTTTGCAGTGGACATTGAAGACATGTCTGGTTGGTTATGGAATGGAGATTAATGTACATAGTGTAATATTTTATCTACCAATAAGAAGTTGCATCTGGTAGAAATCCACCATCCCCAACCCCTGCCCAATAACTACCACAACACCAGAACAGCAGCCATATTTGAGGAAATGCAGATAAAATGCTCTTATTAAAGTATTTCATCTTGCTTCCAGCAATAAGTCGTTCATATACCTGCAGCCTATAGAACACATCAGTAGCTGACCCAAAGGGTACAATTGAAATTAATGGATTACCACCTATAGTATTAAATACCACTTCCTTCTCTTTAACTATTTTAATTATAATTATGATAAATAAAAGTATCTTAGAAGGAATACTCCTAGTGCAGTGGAAGGTAGCATGTGATATCCTACTCCATTAAAGTGGCATCTCCAGTGAAAGCTTTAACTTTAGACTTACCTCTAAATGAAATGCCTTATCAGAAAACTTAGAAAGGGTAAGCCACTCATAACTAAAGATTTCCTTCACAAAAATAATATAATCTCTCCTGGCCAAGAAAGACTGGAAAAAAGTTAAGGTATCAACCTGACATTAACTATCCCTCACTGAGTTTATCAGCAATGGCATTAACACTGAACAAGTCAGAATAGCATGTTTTCCTTGACTGTTATAAAGCCACAAACACTGTGTAATTGACAGATACTCCAAGAGAGAAAAAGGAAACCACTGGACATAATTTTCAAAAGTAGAAATTTAGTTGCAGTTGCTGGTATTATCAATAAATGGACCTAAGATTAAAGTATAATTCATGTAATCCCACAATAAATTGTACAAATTACTCAAACTGCATATTGATTTATTTGATGTTCCTTAACTGAACACGTCCATTCACTGAAACACCATAGAATTATTATAAATTATTCCCTATCTGAGAATGAATATACAGAAACACGGTGAAAGAAACACAGACAGTCTATTGCATGCCTGCATAGAATTAAACATTTCCTGTCTTCTGACACTAATATTAAACTACCATCTGCATTAATTCTTATTAAGTTGTTATTTGAGGACCATCTTATTTATTTCCTGAGAAGGCTATTTCATCAGTCTGGACCCTGATTACAATCAAACAAGCTTTTATTTTGTCTGTGGAGGCAAGGAATACTATTGTGTGGCATTAGGTAAAATGAACTGGTTGGATCTCATAAAAAGTTTTCATTACGAACTGTTTTGCTTCACATTTGATTATGACACTACCAGATAACAACTAAGCAAAAATGTAATGTTGTACTTTCCAAGTAAGGTTACTATTTGATATACAAGAAGCATCAATTCCATTGAAAATCAGAATTCATTTGCAGAGTTCTTCTTTCACAACTCATGGTTAGATCCAGATCTGGTTAAATAATGACTCAAAGCTAATTTTTCCTATGTAATTTTTGCTCCCATGACTGCTGACTATCAAGCATCTCATCAATCAGACATGACCTACTGTATTTTCTCCCTTACTCAGGAATTTCAGACAAGATTAAGGTAAGTCCAGTCAAAAGGGGTCCTTATTCAGGCTACTATGTGGGTGCATTATGCTATCACTGCCATCCTGGCAATGAAGGCATTTCCAGTGTTTTATCTTGACGTCTCATTGCTATGGAGACACACAATTTCTTCTCTGTATGATTGCATGCTTCTGCATACCCACATTGAAGGCTAAAATCATTTGTTTAGGTGTAAGCCAAAAAGCCACCCCAAACTATCTGTTTGCATCATCAAACCTCCTTGCAGCAATTTGTGGTAGTGAGTGGCCTGATCTGCCCCACCATTCCAGTAGGATTGGCACTTCCACCCTCCTGTGCAGCTCTGTCAGGCACCAATGCTTCTAATGCATACATAATCTAAGCAACAAAAACTTTCAAAACCAGAGTTCAAGATCATTACCTAACCCAAACCAACATTTTTTTTAATGTATGCCACTTAAGTAGTCATATATTCTCCTATTATGTTCAGACTCCTTTATATGCCTATTGTTGCAAATACCATTATCAATTATCAACTGAGAAAATACATATGACTAAAACCATCCTACTCCCAGTATACTAAATCTTGATACATTCTTATATTCATTCTCCGCATTTATCATTACAGGTGCTTACCTTGACTATCTGTTTTTTTTTTATTTTATTCTTCTGATATAATGTTTCAAAAAGCTCAATTCTGTTCATAGTTATGATTATATACTCAGGTCTGGCTATGCAAACAAACTGACCAGATTAAAAAAATGTGAAATGATTTAATTTTATTGGAGTTTATATTATATTTTTTACTCATATGAACTTCCACTACTAGCACAATATCTTCATTTATTCCTTTACATGTGTATTGTGTTGTTTGTATATAATGCATATTATCTATCTGTACATACTACAGATTGGTTCGACTCAAGAGTAATTGACTTCTGTAAATCAGCAGAGGAGTATTTTGTCAGTGAGTTTGTTCACAATAAACTGTCAGTATGTGGAATGTCACTGACTAAACTTTCCTGTTATGTATTTTGCCTGCTTTATGACAAAATTGACTCTGTATTTGTGTATAAATAACAGATTAACTTTCGTCTCTAGGCCACCACAAAAATAATTATGGATCTCACTCAGAATATTTACCACTAAAATATCAGTAGATAAGTAAATAAATAAATATCCTAGAGCACAACAAGAAATCCCTTTTGCTTAAATTAGTAGCCCATAAGATAAATGAGACTGAACATACCATTACATAATATATTAAGGTAACTACTATTCCTAAATGAGAATAACTAGTACATACTCATGGTAAATTGACCTCTGTCTTTAAGAGGAAGTTTAGATTAAAATCTTGAAACATGCAAGAAAATTACTGTGCATGTATATTTAAAAAAAAAAAAAAACATTACCACTGCCATTTTCTCCTTAATGGTAATCACTGACACTAAACAACTAGTTTTGCTAACTAATATTACCCCCTAACTAATGGCCCAAATAAAAAAAGACATATTTAAAAAACACTTACAATATTTACGTGCTTTGCTGATGAGTGACTGCACATAAGCAGCCAAACACATGCACATCACCAGTAAATGTCTCTAGAAAAAATAGAGGCAGCTACAGTGGAACCAGTGCACTATGCAAATATTCTCATGCACATTGGTGTCCGCATCCACAGTACTTTGCTAAATTATCACCTGATATGTTCGTAGGTTCATAGGACGATACTAGGCTATTAGACTGGAGGCCGTTATAAGCCTAGCCAAGAATTCCGCCCCTGTTCCCACAAAGTCAGCAATTGTTTCCCCTGTCCAGCAGGGACACAGGTGGGATCCCATGGGTGTATTTTCTATTTCCCATCCAGTCATCCAAGTTCCTCTTAAAGAGGGCTAGTGTGGTACTCTGCTTGACATGGATAGGGAGTCTATTCGATAGATGGGAGAGTCTTTGGGACACAAATCTATTCTGCTAATAAGTTCTATCAATGTCACAAACCAGGTTAATGCCTTGCATGCAGGTGGTATGAATGGAGTCTGACTTATGGATATGCAGCAACTCTATCAAGGCTGGGTCTAAGACAGCCTTGTATGCCAGACACAGGTCACTTCTGAACATTCTCTATTAGAATGAGTAGAGGTACAGGGTTTCTAGTCTATCTGTATATGATAGGTGTTTGAAACCCTGGATTTTCCTGGGCAAGAACCTCTGTGTTCTCTCCAGCTGCTGCATGTGCTTGGCAAAGTACATGCCAAAGGGGGAATTGTACTCAATAATGGGTTTGATAAGGAAGGAGAATAGTGATGTTATGACCTCATTGTTCCTGGAAACAATACCCTTACTTATGAGGTAGGCCATATAGAAAGCTTTCCATACAGTAGAGGCAATGTGGTGGTCAAAAGTCAGGTTGCTATATACCTGGGTTCCCAAGTCCCTCACGACTTATTGCATGCTTAGTATGTTGTTATTAATGTGATAATTAGTGGGGATGCCATTTTCTCCAAAGGAGATAATGATGAATTTCTTGCATTCGGTTTGACGGCATGCTTCTGCCACCAGTCATTAGTTTGGGTAAGGCCCTCTTGGAGTAAGTTCACATCACTAGGGAAATTTAAGACAGTGCCCAGCTTGCAGACATCTGCAGACTTGGTCAGCCACAGACCACTAGTTTTGGCTTGCACCTCAGAAAAGTATATCCCAAACAGTAGAGTCCCCAAGACCAAACCTTGGAGTATGCCACCCTTAACGGGTCAAATACTAGAGGTGGCTTCCCCTATTTTGACAGAGTGGGTTTTATCAGTGAACCCGTTAGCTACCCATCTGTTAACATAGGGGTTGATGCCTAGCTAGGAGAGTTTATCTGTTATGCCTGAGTGAGAAATAGTGCCGAAGCCTTTAGCTAGGACAAGGTAGGTGATGTGCACTGTCTTCCCCTCATCTATGGCTTTGGTAACTGTTGTGAAGAAGTCGGACAAATTTAATATACATGATCTCCTTTTGACAAAACCAAACTGTGTTGGGTCAAGTGTTTGGAGGTTGTCAATGTCCCTGTTTATAAGGTCCATGATAATGTGTTCCATGGCCTTGCAGATCAGGCTAGTTAGGCTGATGGTCCTATAACTGCCTGGGTTGATGGACGATCGACCTTTGGGTAGAGGGATGACAGTGACTATCCTCCATTTGGCTGGGATGAAGCTGGTGCTCTGGCTTTGGTTGAATAGGATGCCTAATGGTGCTGCGTGCTCTTGTCACGTAGGACACAGCCAGGGATGTTGTTGGGTCCCATGAAGACTGTATTTTTTGCCTTTGAGAGGACATTAAAGACCTGCAACTTGTTGATGAGGAGAGGGGGGCAGGGGCTGGTGATGTCTTGGTTTACTGATGGGGGATGGGGGTGAATTTTTCACTGAACCTGTCTGTCATTAGGTTGGCTATAGCTACAATATTTGTGTAATGTGGTGTTCTTGACCACCAGTTCAGAGCAAATGCTTCAGTTAGAGGAATGACATGGAACAGAAATGCAGTTGTACAATGCTGTTATTTTGAAAAGAAAATAAATACTTTTTAAATGATAAAATTGTTTTATAACACTAATTTGCAATGCTCAGACTTGGGTGATGCAGTTTCACCCATGGCCAGCTTTACTGGTCAAAAAGGATCAACCACACCCAAATATTCCCCCGGATTCATGAAGCTCGGTGCAAATCCAGCGTACGGCTTGCGCCAGCCGTGCGGCGTAGATATGGAGTAGACTCGCCATATACATATTAATGAAGGCACGCAGCTGCCACAGCCATGTGCATAGGAAACATGCGTGAGTGGAAGGGGCGTATCGAAGTTGCGCAGGGAGGTGTGTCAATGTAGGCTTTCAAGGAGCAACCTAAACTGCTGAATATTATATTCTGCCAGCAATAGTAATCGTACCTATCAGTGTCCGTGGAGACTGAAACGTATGCAAAGCAGAGTCCCTGCGAACAGAAAATGAAGAGTCAAACACAAATGCACGGTAGGGAATAATGGGTCCCTACCCATGAACAAATGACAGGAAAACCATGTGCCTGTAGTCCAACGTAGTGTTGATAGCTATACCATGTGGAAGTGAAACGTATCAGATGTTAGCGCGCCGCCAGTAGGTATGTCCAGTCCAACAGAGAGGGTCTCCAGCTGACCCATAATTTGAGGGAGGGAACATAGCTGTGCAGATGTGTCCATAACAAAATACACGAGGAGAAATGTAGATATAGGCAGTGACCGTATGTCTGAATCATATCCCACAAGCCATGTAATAGTCACATACAAAAGGTATGTCCGTATTTCACATACCAAATGTGATAGGAAATAGCATACGCATGTAAATGAAACAGAAGGAGCAGATAAACGAGCCATAACAACACGGACACATGTAGGCTGAAAGGAACAGTATGATCCATACCATCGACCAAGATTACCACCCATCCCACTTTGCGAGTGACAGTCTCTCTGTGGGCAGATGTGTCCTGACACAAACATGTAAAACCAGCAAATGTCCAGAGAACATAGGACATAATTTCTCATTAGACGTCATGCAATAGTTGCATTAAACATATTTCACTGGACGTATAATACATAAATGTCATAACAAACAGAATAAGATACCGAAATGGTACAAGAATAAGCTTAGATATAGGCAAGAATTGTAAGTTCTATCTGCCGAACTGACCTTGGGTATGTGTCGGCCTGTAAAATATGCTGTGTTCACCGCAACTGTCACAGTAGGGTTGCCACCCTTACAAATGGCCAAAGTGGGACATGTTTGGTACAGACATCAGACTGTAGCCAACACATACCCACGGCCAGTACAAAGGACAGAACATAACTGTATTGCCTACAGAAAAGCATATTCCTGTAGCATTTTAGTTGCTTATTCTGTTTCTCATAATAGTCAGGTATTTCAGGTACAGAATTAACTGTTTAATGCAACTATCACATAAAATATAAGAAATATGTTTGTCCTAAAATCTCAGGACATTTGCCATGTTGACAATTACATGTCAGGACACAATTGCCCAAAGAGGGACTGTCCCTCACAAAGTGGGACAGGTGGTAACCCTATGTCACACTGTGGCCAATTGAAAAGGTGGAAACACAACCGTTGACTGTGGGGAGGCAATGTCCACAACGGTCGGACATGTGTAAGGAATAGCTTGGACATAGGAAAAAGTGCCATCCTACCAATGAGTAGAACAGGCTGGCAAAATCCGGAAGTCAGCTGTATAATCCGAACGTGTATGTGACACAGTCGAACGGGTAGTACGCGGATACACCAACCAAGTAATGAAAGTGAAGTAAGGGCGTGTACCTGTGTGAGTGAGGTATAGCATATGGAAAGCAAACATGGCAGGGTAGTCCACACAACCATAAAGGTACTCAACACATGTAGGGTAGTCAATGTGTAACTCTGGCCTTGTCATGGGCCAACAGCCAAAGTAGTGCTCTATGGGGGTGTGAGTAATTCGCGTGTGAGTGGTGTGTGTTTAATGGTAAATTCTTCAATGGCGATACTTGTGTCGTATGCAGAAAAAGTGAACCGGAGGTGTATGAGGGGGCAGTGGGTGAAGTGGAAAGAAACACAACCTCATGTAGAAACAGCTGCAAGAGAAGCAGACAGGCCATAGTTTAGAACACAATCTCACAAACATATGAATATGGAAATATGCGAGACAAATGTATAGATACGGCACCATCACATACCCACAGATGGGTCCTGATGGAACTGGCCATAACAAATGCAACAGACCTGGATGCATAATAGCCTACCCAGCATACCCTCTACAACACACAACCTGCCACCATACCAGAACGTCCACCAAATCCAGCCGTACTTGGTCCACTGGTTTGTTGCAGAAACAGCTACACACAGTGATCCCTACGCATATGTAGTAGGTATTGTCACCCTAGGCAGTGTCAGGATTGCAAACCATGTATCCCCTGCAGGTAAAACACCCTGCACATTTTCGTGCAGCCACAAAAATCTTCATTATCTAACTTGTTTTGGTTTTGACCAATTTTTGGGATATCCCTCACGGGATGACCAACTTGTGTAAATAGTAGAATGGGTATGACGACATGATGTCCAATCCAGTAGATATCTGGACACAAGTCAGAATGTGCAGTGGAGGTCCATGACACTGTCCAGCCCTAAGTGGGCATGCATAACCTACCACCCAGGATAAAATACCTTCCCGTGCCGCACATGTCCAGACACGAATAGAAGGGAGAATATAATGCACACATTTGCAAAATGGAAAATGGCATGAGGGCGAGGAAGACACTATGTAAACAGGTCAACCCTGATCAAGTGTGAGGGACACTGACTGTGTGCAGTCATGACTGACCATACCTGTCAACCTGTGTGAGCAAGATATCTGGACAGAGCCATGAATATAAGTGAGACAAAGGTCCAAAATCAGGGACAATCTGTAAACATATCTCTTAGAAACGTAGAATTTGATAGAATAATAGTTTGCACATTGACATTAATGTCTGGAGTATGAAGTCTGAAACCCAACTGTCTGTCAGCACTTTCCGTCTGCAGTCTTTAATGCTGAGCTACTGCTGTGCCAGAACACAACAGCGTATTACAGAGGTCTGTGCCATACCACTCAACTGTCCGGATATTCGCAGAATGACTAGGGTCAGCACCTGTCCCACTTTGCGAGTAACAATCCCTGTGTAGGCAGTTGTGTCCTGTGAAAAAAAATCAAGACATAGCAAATGTCCTGAGAGCTTATTTCCTAATTTACTTTAATAGTCACATAAAATGGTTATGTTATATATGAATCCTCAATATGTTATGTGAAGTAGCATAAGCAATTCAAATGTTACTAGAATAAGCTATTATATGTACAAAAAAGGTTAAAGTTCAGTACTATGCATGGCTGTAGGTATGTTTTGTCCTGAAAAATCGGACATCTCTACAGAACATGTCCCACTTTGGGCAGTCGAAAAGGTGGCAACCCTAAGAATGACCACAGGTTCGCCCCATAGTGTTGGTGTGTGCCTCCGACAATCTGCACCAGTGTGGTAAATAGCTGAGGATTGATGTCACTAAATAATGAGAAATATCCTGAGTATAAGACTCCACAACCTGCAGAAAAGTCATGCTAATGCAAAACCTAGCATTCTATCAACGTTCTAAGGTTGTAAGAGCAATCGTTAAAATGTGTCCCTAATTGTCCCCTCATCATGTAGGTTTTGCACAGGTTCGGTGCTCTAAGAGGTTGAGAGGTATGTTCCACACATATTTACAGGAACAGCCCTTCAAACTTGTGTAATGTACAACTGCATACCTGTAGTCACTTCATGTCCAAAAATAATAATCCCCATATGATTGTATACAGGTAATAGTCAGATGTGAATGGGAACACCCCTCATTGTGGAGTATGGACTATAACAACCCCACCCATAATATGTAATGCCAACAGAATAAGCTGCTGACAGGTGCCCAAACACCTGTGTCTATAAACACAGGTAAAACTTCAAAATAGGGAGATAATCCATGTCCATATGCTTTGTCTGACATTTGACCTTGGCCAGGGAAGTTCCATTCACCAGGTGGACAAGCCTAAACCCAGATCATTACATGAACACCCTGACAATCAAAGACCTGTATGTGGCTGGACTATATGCCTTGGTGTTCTGCATTTCCTCAGAGTGATTAACAATGCAGCCAGAGTCCACAGCAGTAGGCAATCGGGTATGTGTAATATGTAGTACCACCTTTTTCCCAGCAGGAGAATGGATGCCTGTGTTGTAGGTGAAGCGGTGAGGCATATGTTGATGTAGCTAAGTACTATGGGTATGCATATCAATGAGGGAGAACACCAATAGAATAGTGGTTCCAGTATCCGGCCAACGCGAATGAAGTCCCGGTTGACCTACGACCACTGCACATATAACCTGAAAGTGTAATGAAAGCGTTCGTGCAGTACACACACATTTAAATATGTAAAGGTGAACGTGTGTTTCGCAGTAGTCCATAAACTGGAATACAGATATGTAACTGTTACGGTCAGAATTATGAAAGTTCTCGGAAGCACAATTATCTATGAAACACATGTAACCCACAATAAGGATTTGCAAGTGCGCCTGCGCATGTGTAATCCGCTCACGGAATAGAAAATGAATGGTGTTTTCCCCACGTTCTATGTACATGGCTCATACCTGTTAAACCCGTAAAGTACGAAACCGGACAAAGCCATACCAACAACTGGTACAAATAGGGATAATCACCAGATATTGCCCTAACAAACATAGAAAGTGGATAGAATAACAGGTGTGTCACTAGCATGGATTCTCTGAAGGGTATGAAGTCGTAACCTGAAATGTTTGTCATTATTTACCAACGTCAGTCTTTAATGATATGCCACTAACTTGCCAGATTGACACAAGGTTATGAAAAATGGACCAAAGATAAGAGGCAAACAGCTGTACATGCAGCAGAAATCTGTACAGTTGAAAGGTATGATATGGAGATATATATACACATATATCCACAGACATAATCCAAAGCAAATTACGAGATGAGGAATGTACAGACATATGTATATATGTACATATAGAAATCTATACACACACGATACATGAATAGATATATACACAACAAACATATGTCCCTGTACATATAACACATGTACATAAATAGGTCATGGTATAGCTAATATTGATAGACAGACAGACATGCATGAAAGGAGAATACACCGATGGTTTCCAAACCATTGCCCGGAAAGTACCAGTGTGACAGGGCCTGCAAGTTCTACACGTTAAACATGAATATAAGTGTCCTTTGCAGGACCCCAAAAATTGATCCGTATGAAGTGCGAACCATCATAGATGCTAAAGATGTCACAGCTGCAAATACGATATAGGTGTACATGCAACAGTAGCAGGTGCAAGGGTAATAACACATAGGTCGATGGAATGTATGACGTACGAGCTGATATCCGCAGAGTGGGGAGTGCTCAGAAGTGTCCTCACACTTTATTATCGCTCACATTAAACATGTTTAATGGGTACTGTGGAGGTGTGTCAGGTATGGGAATCATGGGTATGCAGAATTGGGCCAAGGTGTTGGTTGGCACAGATGCATTAGGTACGCCCCATGGGAGTGATCAATATACCTATGTGGGTATAGCACACGCCTACATTCTCCAAAAAGGTGCAACCCATCGACTGGATATTGTGTAAACCATCAGGGGAAGACGTAGGGACCTATATCAGTGTCATGTAGGCAATTATTATGGATGGACACGCGTACGACCAAGATGGTAACCATACCTGCCAGAATGTCAGAATAAGACAGCTGGACTAAGGCATAGTACACGACAGACAAATAGGGACTATATTAAATATACCTCAGACAAAGTCAGACCGTTGATGGAATAATTGCGTAGTCAGGAATACGAATGTTATGAGAGTTAGTAATCATGAAATAGAAATGTCAGTCATGATTACCTAACCGCACAGTCCGTCATGGCTTGCCAGCAATCTACCAGAAAGGCACATTATCATGACAAATGTAACAGAATCATAGGTCAAACCCCAGGGCATATACGCATAATGTGTACAGGTGAGAGGTATGAAGGTAACCCGTCCTAATGAAATGTACAGAACTAGTGATACTAGGTGGACAGGTGAGAAGAAAGACGTCAGGACAAATGACAAAACATGTACAAGTCATAAGCATGTTTGTCCACAAATGTGAATTACAATGTATGGCCTGTGAAAGTCAATGTGCAAGGTTAATAGACTCAAAAGACATGTGTCCATCAGGGTGTCATGCAGTGTCACCGATACAGTGTCCAGTCCCCGATACTCGTACGTGAGCTCTGCCACTGACGGAAAGCGCAAATACTGGCGTACACATAAGGTACATGATGGAATAATTAGTGTGGATAAGCACCTGTTGGCCTGTGTGAGGAATATAACCCAGTGGGTGGGTGTGTCCTGCAATAGGAATGTAATGGTAACTGGCCTGTGATGGTGCCATGTATTGTGTGTAGTGGCGTAAGTAAATTGATGTCCAATATCAGAAACATACCTTGCAACTGTACGAATGTGCAGATGTATGCCTCATATGTGTGGTGTGTTCCTCTCACAATCTGTACCTGTCTGCCAAATACCTGAGAACTGACGTCATTAAATAATGATAAACATATGTGTTTAAGACCCCAAATCCCTCAGAAAGGTCATACTAATGCAAAACCTATAATACTGTCAACTATCTACGTTTGTAAGAGCAATATGTAGAATCTGCCCCTATCTGTCCCCCCATCATGTTAGGCTTTGTACAGATGTTTTGCACTAGGAGGGTGATAGGTATGATCTGAAACAGATACATGTCTGAGGAAACAGGATTGTTGACTGCAAGATAACTCAGAAGATATGAAAAGCGCTGCAGTAGGAAGTTCATCCGCAGGTATGTGCTGACATGTCAAATGACACAGCAGTCTACAGAAAGTACCTATAGGGTGTCACCTTTACCAATGATGACAGTGGGACATACCCACTGCCATGCATACACCACAAATAGACATAGCACACAGCAAAGCCTAGGCCATGATACATGAAGCCTCCAGTGTGTCTGGATTGAGTGAGAGTAGAGCAAGGAAAGATGACTGCCAGGCTATAAAGCAAACACCTGCAGGGGCGTGCAAGACCGCCTGTAACATGAACATTGCACGGACAATGTTGGGATTTGCAACATACCCCATTTGTATGTGTAAGCTATGCAAATGATGTAATGATAGGGTTTCCACCGTTCCAAATGCCCAAAGTGGGGCATTTGTGCTACAAACATCAGATTTTGCAAGGCAAAACATACCCACGGCCAGTACAAAGGACAGAACTTCAGTGTTTTGCCTGAATAAAAGTCTATTCTTGTAGCATTTTAGTTCCTTATTCTGTTTCTTATAACATTTAGGTGTTTCAGATACAGAATAACTGTTTTATGCAACTATGACATAAAATATAGAAAATAATTTTGTCCTAAAATCTCAGGACATTTGCCATTTTTTCACATTTTTGCAGGACACAACTGCCCAAAGAGAGACTGTCCCTCGCAAAGTGGGACAGGAGGTAACCCTACGTAATTACATGATACATGAAACAGTAAGCTGTCCGTGCAAGAGCAGAGTTATGTGCAGAAATGTACCCGGATGTTATGCGACTAATGTTTTGCATGTTGCTAAACGGAGCAATGACAGCTGCAAATACAGTATGAATACAGTCGAAGAAGCATGCCAATGTCCAAGTCCAAGGCCAGTGGCAGCTTTGTCCATTGTATATCAATGAACCAGTAGTTGTCCTCCCCCGATCCCTAGTGTGGAAACGTAGCGCAGTGCCACGAGAATGCGCTGCGCTTCAAAACAAGACATATGGAAATATACATACAAAATGTAGGTTTAGTTAGATGTTAGTACGCCATGCAGATGAATGGCAAGCTGGAGACAACATGGCTACTGCGTACTGGTACTTATGTGTGGAAGCACTCTGTCAGAGATGTAACGAAGCATTTGTAGGCAGTGTGAGGCAAATGAGGCTGAGGATAGTGAATCACAACATGTCATGCTATATGAGCCAAGCCTCTACCATGTAGTGTAGGTTAAGGGGACTATTAGAGTAGAAGATAGGTGACAACATGAGTGTGTATGTACAAAACACTGTAACCTCACCGGAGCAGTGTCACATGTGTGCTGTCAGTACTCAGTGGAAGAGACGTGTCATGAGCTATCCTAGGGAACGTCAGGAGACTGATGGCATATGCCATGGATACCACCAATGTGACCTGCAAACCTGTCCACAGTGTGTCTGCGCCCATGCGTGCCAGTAAGCCCGAGTAAGTATGTGTGGGTGCGTGTTAGCCTGTGTGCACGTGTGGAAGAACGAGTAAGCTAGTGTATGAATGGTGAAGCCCATGTAATGTCGTGTATGCGTTTGTAAGCATGTATACATGTGTACTACCCACATCACACACATACTGCACACACAGACACACATGCTGCCAATACTACACACATCAGTGAAATGGCACATGGATGGAGACTACATCATCAGAAGTAACAGTGCTGTAAACTATGCTACAGTGATGGTCATAGCTGCAATGCATCATGCCTGCTGAAGTACACCTGGAAGTAACACACTGTGTTTTAACAGCATGCTAACATCAATACAGTGGAATAAAGCCACCGGGTGCAGCAGCACCAGGTTAGTCAGATCCTGCATCAATGTTACACATCACAGGTGGTGGCACAGGTGACATCATATGCACAGGGTGTGGTGTTAACATGTCCAGGGCTGTCATAGAGCCATCCAATGTACACGTAGGTGTGTGTGTGTGAGGGACCATGGTTATTGCATGGCCCAATGGTGGTGCAATGGGTGTGTGTATGTGATAGCCGTAGCTGTTTGTGGTAAGTGTGTGTGTCTGCATATACACAGGTACAGCATGTGTCAGCCATATACAGGAGGTTGTGGGACAGTCACAGACCATACCTGCCAGGCTGTAGAGATCCCCATTACTAGCCATGGACACCTATCCATGCATCCAACACAACTCATTCCTGCACCTGTCAATGTCTACACATACAGTCCTGGGATTGTACCACAACGTGTGGATAAACGTGCGTCTGTAATGTTAACCTGAGGTGCATAGAATTGACAGTTACTACAGACGGATATGAGCCATACTCACACTCCAGTGTAAAAACCACTGCTGACTGTTGCCGGGATCTGCATATGACCAGTCAAAGGTGTTGCACTAACATTGTTTCCAATGCCCGTGTAATACCCAGCAACACAATAACTGGTCTCTACACATGTATAACCCACGATCACTACAGCACACAGTATGTGCACTATCACAGAGCCATAGCAGATGTACATACATCCGTGGTGCTCATGTACAGACAATGCAGCAGAGTCAAGAGTGATAATCCCAACATACATATCTATATACAATATACATTATATATGTATATATATATATATATATATATATATATATATATAGATAGAGATATATATATATATATATATATATATATATATATATATATATATATATATATATATATATATATATGTATATATATAATATATATATATATATATATATATATATAGATAGATACGTACACACACACACACACACACACACACACAAACACACACACACATACACACACACACACACACACACACACACATACACTCACACACACGTGGCAGGGTTGGGAGCAGAACATAAACGTGAGCACTGTACCACACGACAGCATCACGCAGTTACAAAACATGCTACTGTGATCAGTGGATCACATGATTCACACAGGTACACGTCTAGCCTGCAGACAGCAGCATCAAAGGCAAAGATGCTGCACGGATGTTATGGAGAGTGAATACTGTACAAGCAATGTACTGTTGTCATGCAGCTGGAAACACACACACACACACACACACACACACACACACACACACACACACACACACACTTGGCAGGGCTCGGAGTTGACCATACACCTAACTACCCTAACACACTACAGCATGACGCATTTACAGAACGCGCTACTGAGATTACTAAGCACAGAAGTCCCAGAGGCAGAGATCTAGGTGCGTGTCATCATCTGCAAAGGCAAAGACATTGGTAGCAAACTGCTGTGGTGTGTGGCATCTAACAGCAAGACTGTGTCCCCAGGCAGACGGGAGCATGCGTGCAAACACACACACACACACACACACACACACACACACACACACACACACACACACACACACATTTGGCACAGCTGGGAGTTGAACATACACCTAACTACCCTAACACACTACAGCATGACTTATTTACAGAACGCGCTACTGAGATTACTAAGCACAGCAGTCCCAGAGGCAGTCATCTAGGTGTGTGTCATCATCCACAAAGGCAAAGACATCGGTAGCAAACTGCTGTGGTGTGCGGCGTCTAAAAGCAAGACTGTGTCCCCAGGCGGATGGGAGCATGCGCGCAAACACACACACACACACACACACACACACACACACACACACACACATTTGGCAGAGCTGGGAGTCGAACATACACCTAACTACCCTAACACACTACAGCATGACACATTTACAGAACGCACTACCGAGATAACTAAGCACAGCAGTCCCAGAGGCAGTCATCTAGGTGCGTGTCATCATCCGCAAAGGCAAAGATGTCAGTAGCAAACTGCTGTGGTGTGCGGTGTCTAAAAGCAGGACTGCGTCCCTAGGTGGACGGGAGCATGCACGCAAACACACACACACACACTTGGCAGGGCTGGGAGTCAAACATACACCTAACTACCCTAACACACTACAGCATGATGCATTTACAGAACGCGCTACCGAGATTACTAAGCACAGCAGTCCCAGAGGCAGTCATCTAGGTGCATGTCATCATCTGCAAAGGCAAAGACATCGGTAGCAAACTGCTGTGGTGTGCGGCATCTAAAAGCAGGACTGTGTCTCCAGGTGGATGGGAGCATGCGCGCAAACACAAACACACACACACACACACTTGGCAGAGCTGGGAGTTGAACATACACCTAACTACCCTAACACACTATAGCATGATGCATTTACAGAATGCGCTACCAAGATTACTGAACACAGCACTCCCAGAGGCATACTTCTAGGTGGGTGACATCATCCACAAAGGCAAAGATGTCGGTAGCAAACTGCTGTGGTGTGCGGCATCTAAAAGCAAGACTGCATCCCTAGGTGGACGGGAGCATGCACGCAAACACACACACACTTGGCAGGGCTAGGTGTCGAACATACACCTAACTACCCTAACACACTACAGCATGATGCATTTACAGAACATGCTACCAAGATTAATAAGCACAGCAGTCCCAGAGGCAGTCATCTAGGTGCGTGTCATCATCCGCAAAGGCAAAGACATTGGTAGCAAACTGCTGTGGTGTGCAGCGTCTAAAAGCAAGACTGTGTCCCCAGGCAGATGGGCCACACACACACACACACACACACACACACACACACACACACACACACACACACACTTGGCAGGGTGTCGAACATACACCTAACTACCCTAACACACTACAGCATGACGCATTTACAGAACGTGCTACCGAGATTACTAAGCACAGCATTCCCAGAGACAGTCATCTAGGAGTGTGTCATTATCTGCAAAGGCAAAGATGTCCGTAGCAAACTGCTGTGGTGTGCAGCATCTAAAAGCAAGACTGCATCCCTAGGCAGATGGGATCATGTGCGCAAACACACACACACACACACACACACACACACACACACACACACACACTTGGCAGGTCTGGGAGTCGAACATGCACCTAACTACCCTAACACACTACAGCATGACGCATTTACAGAATGCGCTACCGAAAGTAGTGAACACAGCACTCCCAGAGGCATACTTTTAGGTGGGTGACATCATCCACAAAGGCAAAGATGCCAATAGGGAATGTATGTGGTGTGAGGCATCTAAAAGCATTACTGTGTCCCCAGGCAGCTGGAAGCACACACACACAAACACACACACACACACACACACACACACACACACACACACACACACACACACACTTGACAGGGCTGGGAGTCAAACATACACCTAACTACTTTGTCACATTACAGCATTACGCATTTACAGAACGTGCTATCAAAATTACTGAGCACATCACTCCCAGAGGCATACTTCTAGGTGGGTGACATCATCCACAAAGGCAAAGACGCCGATAGGGAATATATGTGGTGTGAGGCATCTAAAAGCATTACTGTGTCCCCAGGTAGCTGGAAACACACACACACAAACACACACTTGACAGGGCTGGGAGTCGAACATACACCTAACTACCTTATCACACTACAGCATTACGCATTTACAGAACACGCTACCAAGATTACTGAGCACAGCACTCCCAGAGGCATACTTCTAGGTGGGTTACATCATCCGCAAAGGCAAGGACGCTGATAGGGAATGTATACAGAGTGAGCAGTCTGAAAGCATATTACTGTCCCAAGGTAGACATAGACAAACACACAGCAGTGGTGTGATCGGGGCAACCAAATATCTATGGAGCACTACAACACTACATAGATATGGGATGCGCCACAGACAGTACACCTTTCAAGACAGCAACCAGTGTGTTCAATGTAGCCATCCATCGTGACATTGGAAATGGACATCTGTTTCCTGGATGACCACCATCACTATACAGGATGTCAATGGCCATGGCCACATGCTTAGTATCACATGTCTGTTTGGAATGTACTGTGTGTCCATCTACACAATGGTGTACTGGGCATGCTCACACACTTAGCAGTTGCAAAGGGCCATCTTGCATGCACACGGATTTTAATGGAAGGGCGCAGTTTGGAATGTACTGTGTGTCCATCTACACAACGGCGTACTGGGCATGCTCACACACTTAGCAGTTGCAAAGGGCTGTCTAGCATGCACACAGATTCTAATCATGGAAGTGCGCAGTTTAGAATGTACTGTGTGTCCAACTACACAATGGCGTACTGGGCATGCTCACACACTTAGCAGTTGCAAAGGGCCGTCTGGCATGCACACAGATTCTAATAACAGAAGTGCGCAGTTTGGAATGTACTGTGTGTCCAGCTACATAACGGCATACTGGGCATGCTCACACACTTAGCAGTTGCAAAGGGCCATCTGGCATGCACACGGATTCTAATCATGGATGGGCGCAGTTTGGAATGTACTGTGTGCCCAGCTACACAACGGCATACTGGGCATGCTCACACACTTAGCAGTTGCAAAGGGCTGTCTAGCATGCACACAGATTCTAATCAAGGAAGTGCGCAGTTTAGAATGTACTGTGTGTCCAACTACACAATGGCGTACTGGGCATGCTCACACACTTAGCAGTTGCAAAGGGACGTCTGGCATGCACACGGATTCTAATAACAGAAGTGCGCAGTTTGGAATGTACTGTGTGTCCAGCTACATAACGGCGTACTGGGCATGCTCACACACTTAGCAGTTGCAAAGGGCCATCTGGCATGCACACGGATTCTAATCATGGATGGGCGCAGTTTGGAATGTACTGTGTGCCCAGCTACACAACAGCGTACTGGGCATGCTCACACACTTAGCAGTTGCAAAGGGCCGTCTTGCATGCACACGGATTCTAAACACAGAAGGGCACAGTATGGTAATACTGTCCCCACGTACATGAAGGCCACTCACATGTATTGACCAGTACACACTCAGGAGCTATCACAGTTGTCTCAGGTGTAGATCACAGAGGTACACACCACAATCTACAATGTAGCCGTCACACATCACCATGTCATTGGACCAGCAATACACAGCCATACATTAACACAACACCGTGTGACTCATGACCAGTGGACTGTACATAGGTCTACAGCAACTGTGCAGACTACACATGTACCGACAGGGTTCCATCATGTGTTATGCATTGCAATGATACCAATGTACATAACCAGGTCGACTCTACACATACCAGGGGCCCTAGGTCTTACACAGCTGTGACAGATGACTGTTGCTGTATACCAATGAACACACATGTTTTGCTATGTCATACATGTAATTGCAGTGGATATGTGCATGGACCAAACACACACCACATATGTACATAGCATAGCTTTTGCTGTCCTCTGTGCAGACAAGTGGCTACAGCAATCATAAGCACACAAATGGAAGGTGGGTCCATGGCTGTTGAATACTAACAGTACATGAGGTAGCAATGCTGACCGAGGACGCATTCCCTCTGTACTAGTTACCCATGACACCCAACATATCATACAACAGTCCATGTGTTATGTATGTCAACACACATGTCCACCAATTGCAATACATACAAACATGGCTACATGACAGGCATGTAGGACCAACACACATGTACAATCTGTAGTGTGCATGCAGCTACCATGCATGTACAGTAGCTGATGTAAGTAACTCATCTGTGCCTAACTACAACATGCAGCTGCAATGCAGCCCCATAATTGACACTTGTATATGGTGACATACTGACAGTACGGTAGGATGTACAGCAGGTATGGATGGATGTGTGTACATAAAGTGGTGATGCACCTGTGTAGATGGATGTTTGCCAGGGACAGCTCACAGGTGTGTCACACGTCATCCAACCATGACATGTGCAAACAGTACGCTATGTTACCGTTACTTGACGGTGGAGACATAACACCTACACAGCGGTCAGGTGTTACCGACAGTACGTCACTTGACACCTGTAACACTTACATCCTCACATACGCATATAGCAGCACAATTGCCGAAGGTAGCGTTTGTACACATAATAAGGCCAATACTGCTGCATGTCTGTCAGACATATCATCATATAGCACATGTATCATTCACAGTACTGCCATGTGTGTTTGCTTGTGTGACCATATATGCCACATATGGTGTGGAATACAACCCAATTGTCACACACCACTGTAAACTGTTGTAGAGATCTGTACATACTGCAATGTGGAAAGCATGACGTAGGCAGGTGTGGTGTGTGTATCACACACATCGGCTATCCAAATGTGTACGACATTTGTGGTCTCCACAGTGTGTGTGTGTGTGTGTGTGTGTGTGTGTGTGTGTGTGTGTGTGTGTGTGTGTGTGTGTGTGTGTGTGTATGTAGGTATGTATGGCTGTCTGGTGCATGGAGTGAGGGTGTATGCTACCATACAGAACACACAGGATCCCTAACCCCTCATGGTGATGCAGTCCACTACCCTGTTGATGCCATTGGTCTCAGCTGCACTGGCTACCTGTATATGTTCTTTCTCTGTGTTGCATTGTGTGGGTGCACAGTACTGTGAGGGTGATGACCACATAGGAAAGGGTCCTCACCTCAACGCTATGGGGTGTACATTATAGTGTTGTTGACCCTATTAGTGTGAGCATGTTCCTGTAATGTGACAGGGTATTACTGCTACACAGTGAGGCCTCATGCTATCAAGTGGCCTCCAACATTATCATTGGCCAGACTGCTGTGTACAACCCCTGCACCATGTCAAGATACCTGTGATGTGACCTGGTATTGATGTCACGTCTCTAGCCACTGTAGCCTATTAAACTGCCCACATGCTTCTGGATCAGTATATGTGTGGACATCTGTGGTATGTTAGACTTTCAGACAGTCAGGCTGAGGCTACGTTTAGCATGCTGATATTGCCATATGTGCCTGTGAGTACTCCACAGTTACACATGGGAGACTGCAAACAGTGCTACCTGTAGGCACATGCAAGTAGACCATAAGGAGGGAACCAGGGCATCATTACCAACATGCTGTTACTGTTGTTACCATGACACATATTGTGAACATATAACAATGCATGCTAAACCTGTACTACATGGTATGTCTGGTGCATGTCAACAGTACACAACTAATGTAATATACATGTCTCTCACTATTCTCACACAACTATTGTAATATACACTTCTCTCACTATTCTTACACAACTAATGTAAATTACACTTCTCACTATTCTGTTCACCCTGTGCATCAGACCATTTGAGCATGTCCCTGCACCGATGGTGTGGATGACAGGGATGCAGCACAGGCTTCATCATATGCACAGGGTGAT
This sequence comes from Protopterus annectens, assembly GCF_019279795.1. NCBI lineage: Eukaryota > Metazoa > Chordata > Ceratodontiformes > Protopteridae > Protopterus > Protopterus annectens. The sequence goes on along the minus strand of NC_056727.1, from coordinate 1,155,387,254 downwards.
AATGTTTGCCAGGGGCATAGGCTGCACCAATGGATGACATCATGTGTGTGGGTAAAGGCCAGTGATATGATTGGACATGTCTGTTCAGTATGCATGTGGTTGTTGTTGTGCCCTACAGATGTCTTTGCTGTGTGCGTGTATGTGTGCACACAGTTCTGTCTTTTGTGAGGCCTACATGGGGTATTATTGACAGCTCCAGGTTGCACAGACCAGGTTGTACAGCTCACTGAGTCCAGCCACGGCCATGTGACCTGTGCCTGCCAGGGGTTGCTCGGGCACTACGAGGTGGAGGTACAGATTGGCTACTGTCCGACATCACATGTCCACTGGAACCGTGTCCCCACTGGGAACATCCAGGGCCATGTCCACGTGGCCTGCTGTGTCCTGGTGTGGACAGCGCAGCACCAGCTGCACTGCTACTGCTACCGGCACTATGGGAGCGGGCATGTGAGGTGGCACGCTCACGTTGACCTGCACTAGGTGGTGTGGTTGGCCTACGTCCACGTGGCCTACGTCTCACTCCTACCAGATGTTCCAGCACATACAGCTCATGCTCGCGGATTGCCATGCCACGGTCAAGGATTCCAACCATGTCACCCAATTGCCTGTCAAGAACATCAGCAATCTGCTGTTGAGCATTTGCCAGTGCCTGGATGTTGTTATTTAGGGTACGGATAGCAGCCCTCTGCAGCCTCTGCCCTTCCCTGGTGTGCCGTTCAGCTCATGCCTGTGCCGCCATTACAGTCTGGAACATGTGTCTGGTGATACCAGCTGCTGCGCTCTGTCCTGCAGATGTATGTCTGCCAGAGGTCCTCCTACAAGCAGCACCGGCCACATGCCTGTGTGGCACATCTGCAGTCATTACACTGACACCATGGTGTGTAGACACACCTTCTGTAGCCACCACACATTCCTGTTCAACGCTAACAGACGCTGACTGTCCTTCCTCTATGGCCACTGGAGATGCGGTATGTGTTGGCAGCAGAACTGTGTGTGGGGAAGAGGAGGACATAGCTGGGATGGCAACTGTTGGCACAGATTCAGCCCCTGACAACCCTCCTGTACCTCATGCATATATTCATCACTGCTAGTATCTGTGGGGACACTAACATCAGATGGACCGCAGGAGGGTAACACACCTACATCACCTGTGAATGCAAAGAAAGACTCTAAATTACAATAGACACACAGACACACACACACAGCCACACACAGATACACACACACACAGACACACGCACACACAGACACACCATGCATGTGATTTGACAGATGGCATGCAGCATGCCTGTGGTACAGCAGAGGGCATGCAGCTCAGACATTAATAGTGTTAGTAAGAATACCTCCCTGGGGTGCACACTACAGCAAGCAGGTGTCATATCAGTAGCCATGCAGTTCACACAATCATGGTAGTATGCATGCATCCCCGTGATACACCATGTGGACCAGAACAGGATCACAGTACACATGGCTGATGTGACCTTGACATGTACTCTGCTGACGTGTGCATTAACATGCATACATGTCTGACACAATGGTGTTCTGACACATGTACAGCATCGTAATGGGCATCACATTGTGGTGTTATCTCTATGCCCCACAGATAGAATGCATGTTTAGCAAATGTGCATGAGCATGGAAGGGTAGTGTGAGCCATCTACATTGCTATACAGTGTGAAGTACAGACACTGTGCCATTGCATGGCATCTTGAGGCATCTATAGTGCTGTACAATGCATAATATGTACACATTGCATAGCCATAACTGCATGCATAACCATGACATAGCTGTGGATTGTGACCCACGATGCTGAGGTGTATACACACCAAACCATGCTGTGTCAAGTGACAGGTCACTGGAGGCCTACAGCTGACACCCCTGCACAACAACTATAGAGTCTTAGCTGCCTGGTAACCATGTCCACACATAGCGGACATGTCAATTCACCATTTCCCACATGACATTGATGTACCACACACACACGAGGTGCACAGCTAATGGTGATGTCCTACAGTAGCAAGGGAAATGTACAGTATCTGTGGCCTGATGTGGTGTCAATGTCTGTGGAAGCTGTACAGGTGACTACTGTCATGCTATGACACAGTTGTGATGTGCAACTGATCTTCTATGGTAGATTTCAGTGACACCTCCACTAGCTGTGCACAGGCTGTTAGGATGTCCACTGTACCACATCAACTATATAATCAGTCAACTAAGGCTATAAGTGGACCATGTGTGGAGAATGTGCAACAGGGTGTATACACATCACATCTACTGTGTGGCTACATGTCTTTGGCCATCCCCCATGGCCATATGTGCACATGTGTTGGCCAAATGTGTGTGTTGGCCATCTATCTCACATGTCTGTGTTGTCCCATATGACATACACCCATAGATGTCAGATATGTCACCATCCACAGGGCTATGCAGACAACGGGTTGTATGTTTGGTATGTGGGGTATGGGTCATGGGATAGTGTGACAATATTGCAGCCAGAACACTACATGTCTGGGACATGTCGGATGGTACATCACAATGTGTGCACCCAATGCAGGGGCATACAACACAATGGTGACACCTGTGGGCTGCCCATATCACAGCTCACTATGTGGTACTGTTTGCATATCACACATGTTGTTCCAATGCATACTACATATGCCTCCATTGTAGAACACCTCCACCATTGTATGCACAGCTGACGACACATGTAGCAATGACAAATACTGTGGTTTCACGTTGGTGTATCATTTCATTTGTATATATTGCACATGGGTGGCCTGTGTGAATGATGGGTGCTGCAACCTGTATATCATGACTGGAATGAACATCAAGTGTGCAAGTGTTAACTGGCCACATGGTAAATAGATCTATGCTTTAACATGCCTGATACTGATGACAGTCTTACCTGCAATGGACTCATGTCTGTGTGGCATGCCAGAGGTACCTGTATAGGGGTGACACAGCAGTATAAACATTATCCATGACTGCATGACAGTCACAAGGTGCACTGTGCATGTTAACACATTTGCCTGTATAATAGCATATAGTATGCACATGTGTGCATACACAAGGTAGCATACTGTAGTATGCAGCTTGTGTGTCCACATACCTTGCATATGTTGTTACTTTACATATGTACAGTGACACATGCAACTAAATGGGATATAATAGCCATATGTGCAGTATTGACTTACCAGGCAACTCCAGGCTCATTGGTTGGGAGACACCCACCTCCACAATGGCGGCTAGAGTTTCTGGATGCTGTTCTGAGGGTGTCCCCAGACTGGCCAGTAGCTCCTCGGTGTGTGTGAGTGGGGGCTGGGTTGGTGGCCCACCACCTGTTCAACCTTGTTCCCTGGCAATTGCAGTGGCACACTGTTTTGCATGTTGTATCAAGTCCGTGCAGTGTCTGCGCACCTGCTGGTAGGTGTGGTTATGGCCACCCACATTGTTCACCCTCCTGCGAAGATCCTGCCACAGGTCGTCCCGCTGCTGGGCATGCTGTGGCACATGGCTGAACAACACCTCGTAGTTCTCATGGAGGTACGGGATGAGGACATCATTCTCCTGGTGGCTGTATGCCAGAAGGCATGTACAAGGCATTATCTGTAAGACATAATGATGGTGACAGGTCACAGTTTCAGAGATGTACAGAGATACTGCTGCACATACATTTCTATGACATCTAGTACATCTGCACAGTTATCTTTGCAAATGATCATGACATGGACACGACTGACGTGTTTGTGTCACACACATGTAACATCCGTTGTGCATTGGATATCATCACCATATATGTGTCTCACCTCATTACAGAGGTCATACTCCATGTGAATGCTGTCTTTTTTTTTTCAAAACAGGTTTATTGTTTTAACATACAAGAGAAATATCATAACAATTTTATACAAGTAATTAAAAATAGATATGATTATAACATTCAACAAAACAAGTAAAGTATTTACAAAGACATCCACTACAATCAGATCAATTAATTAAACTAAAATACCATGCTATTGAAATTAGGATTTTTTTAACAAATTTTGTAAATTATCCCATACAATATAATAAGATGTTTTTCTAGTTGTTCTTGACCTAATTGTGTTTATTTCCATATGGCACACTATATTCATAACATTTTTAAATTCATTGAACGAAGGAGGTGTATCTGAAATCCATTTTATGGTTATTATTTTCCTAGCCACTGCTAGAATAGACCATAACAAGGGAAGCTTAACCTTTTTAACACTTTGAGGTACAGGTGTGTTGAATAATATAAGAGATTTAGAAATAATGAAATTATCTGTAAAAAGAGCCTGCAAAAATTCATTAATTGACTTCCAGTATTCTTTCAATTTTATACAGTCATAAAACATATGAGCCCAGTCAGCATTAATTTCTACATTACATCTCTTACATAGATTATCTTTATTATTTATTTTATTCATCATCAAAGGTGTATAAAAAGATCTATGTAAAAATTTCCATATATAAAGTCTCCAGACAATGGAAGACGCAGTTCTATAGGCAGATTCCAATATATATTGCTTATCTTGTTGATTTGGTGGGTCCCCATTAATAGAAGTAAAATAATTCCAGTATGTATCTACACTGTAAAAAGTTTCTTGTCTGATAATTTTATGTATGTATGAAAGTTTACCTTTATCAGAAATGTTGTAAATTTAATATCAAGGAATCAATCAGTGTTGGAATAGATTCTTTAACTGTTATAGACATTAGATCTATTTTATTAATGAGATGTTGTCTAAAGGTCTGAACCTCTAACCAGCAAGTTTCTCTTAGATCAAATTCTTGTTTTAAGAAATCTAGATTTTTAACTTTATTATCAGATATCAACTGATACCAGTACTTTAGATCATTATCTATAGCTAAATGAGTTCCTTCAGAAGTAGATGACAAAAGCATACCCTGAGTATGCATTATAGGGAATATAATAAAATTCCATTCCCTATACTTAGGGTGCATGAATATAAAGTTACGATAGCTAATAATAATATTTAATGGGTAACAAACCATATGTTTAGGTGTAATAGGTGAAGTACAAAATTCCTTTAGTAACCATAACATGGAGTTATTTACAATCATATTTTTATGTGTTAAGGAGATTTTCATGAAGTGCATACTAATTAGCTCCCAATAATCTTTCCATTTTGCGACATATGACTGATCTATTAATAAAGTAATAACTTTTACAATAGAAGAGATAGTATATAAATTAAAGTCTGGAAAAGAAATACCCCTTGAGACCAGCTATTAGTATGTTTCTTTAATGCAATCCTAGGTCTATTAGGTGCCCATAGGAAATTTAACATTAGTGTATTCAGTTTCTTGATAATTATTTTTGTAGGTGGAAGTATAATTGATTGTATTAAGTATAAAATCTTGGGGAATATTATCATTTTAATAATTGTAAGTCTCTCCTCCATAGTAAAAACATATTATTCCAGGTATTAAAAGATTTTGTATATTAAGAAAACAGGCATTATAATTATTATATATAATAGATTTAATATCTTTAGATAGTATTATACCTAAATAAGTTATCTGACCTGAATTGGGTACATATTTAGTAAAATCACTAATGAGAATATTTTTTCGTGTATATATAGGTAGTATTTTAGTTTTTCTTCATTGAATATTAAACCAGAAATACTTTTAAAATTCATCATTTTATCAAATAGAGACTGCATAGAAGAATTAGATCCTGCTGATGTAATTAGAACATCATCTGCAAAAGTTGAATTTTGGATGTTGTATTTTCATCTATTTCAAAACCCTCTATGTCAGTACTGTTTCTGATCAAATTAGCCCAAGGCTCCATTACTAAAGTGAATAATAGTGGAGAAAGTGGACATCCTTGTTTTGTACCTTTAAAATGGGTATTTTTGTGAAACATATGTTCCTACCTTAATATAAGCCAATGTTCCTTTGTATAAATGTTCAATTAGATTTACAAATGCATCTGAGAAGTTTGTGCACTTCAGTAAGGTAAACAGATAGTCCCAACTTACTGAATCAAATGTTGAACTTATATCAAGACTAATAAGTGTTAAATCTTTCTTTTTCCTATTTGCAAAATCAATTAATGTTAAAGTTCTTCTTATATTATCAAAAGTATTTCTATTTACAATGAAGCCTGTCTGATCTATATCTATAATGCCGGGATGATTGTCTTCAATCTATCAGCAAAAATACTCATAAACATTTTATAATCAACATTAAGTAATGAGATGGGCCAATATGAAGTACATCTAGTTGGATCTTTATTAGGTTTTAAAATTGGCGAAATAAATGTATATTGCCAAGATGGCGGGGGTTATTAACTCAGTTTGGGCCAAAATAAAAACCTTATGTATTAATGAATATGTACTTTTAGAAAGGATTTTATATATCTCTGGTATAATACCATCATTACCCGGTGCTTTGTTTGATTTAAGCTTATTTATTTGTGTAATAACCTCTGTATATGAAATACTTTTGTCCAATAGTTTAATCTGTTGTTTATTAAGCTTTTTATTCATGTTTGTGGTTATAAACTCCTTTATTTTATCTTTAGGTTCCATGTTAATGTTATTATGGTTAATTTTGTGAAAGTGATTTCTAAATTCATCTAGTATTTCTGATATACTAGAAACATTCTTCTTTTCCTTAGAGAAAAGATTTCTTTGATATGGTTTTGTTTATTCAACCTTTTGTTTTATTTTTAAGTCTATGTAAGTATTTGGGGCTTATTGAATAAGACAAAAACTTGTATTTCTCTAAAGTTATTTTAACTTTATGAGTTAAAATTTCTTTGTATTTCTCATTTAGTTTGTTTATTTCTTCAATAACTTTCTTGTCCATAATATTTTCTTTATTATTATGTTTATAAGAGTCTAATTTACTTTGAATATCTAACAATTCCTTATCCCAAGATTTCCTTTTATTATTATACCATCTGATACTTTGTCCATATAGATATGAGTTTAAGGCATCCCAAACATAGACAATGGAGACTTTAGGAATATTATTTATGTCTAAAAAATATTTTACTTCTGAAAGTATATATTCTTTATAGTCTTTTAGTTGAGTTAAGTATGCTGGTATCCTTTTGATCTGAACATTATGAGTATTTTTTATCATGAATTCAAAAACAATTGAATTATGATCAGATATATGACATGAAATGATTTTGGAATTAATTAAATCTGTTACCATCTGGTTAGAAATAAAGACCCTATCTATTTTTGAATAAGTTTTGTATCTGTTAGAAAAAAAGGTGTATGGTAATGATTTTGAATCTATCTGATTATTAATATCATTCAAATGATAAGAATTAGCAAAATCATTTAAATGTTTTGCATTAGATGTAATTCTTCTTTTTCCTATAGTGGTAGTATCACTTTCATGTAGTATACAGTTAAAGTCACCAGCTAAAATAATATCTTCTATAGAGAATGATATGATCTTATCAAGATGATGTTTCACTGTATTAATACCAATTCCAGGTATCCAATATACATTAATTAAAGTGTAAGTCTTCCCATTAATTTGTATTGTAACCATACAAAACATTCCTTTGTCATCCTGATAAGACTTAATGGTTTTAGGAATGGGCATACTTTTATTCCATAAAATAGCCACTCCTCTTTTTTTCTGAGTGTGCTCTGAACTAACCAATACTGTATATTTGTTTGTGGCTAGTTTATCAATATCTTTTTTCAAGATATGGGTTTCTTGCAGGAAGACTAAGTTGGCCTTATGTAAATTAATGTATCTTATTAGGCTTGCCCTTTTACACGGATTATTCAATCCATTAATGTTTAAAGAAATTCCTTTTAAAGATGTCATTTGGCATTTTTAAAACTTAAAAATCTTATGATCAAAATAACAAATAAAAACATAAGTAATGTTACATCTCCTCCTTTAGGTGTACCTTTAAATATAGCTGTATTTATTGAATCTCTTATGGGATTTTGTATAGGATTCAATTTTGTTTGTAGTGACAATGAGTGTACAAAATATATTGTGGATGTCAAAACTATATACATATGACAATGAACAAGTGAAAATAATGTAAGGATTAAACCTTGCATCCAGCCTGGAGTTAAAAACTCCAACTTAGAGTAGTATTTACCACTCAAGTTAACCCCCTACCCTAAGCAGCAGTACCTCAGCTACCACCTTATCAATTTAATACTGGTTATATTTAACTTAAATTAACAGCTTTCAATTCAATTATCTAGCAAGACAAGACTACACATTTGATAAAACAGCATCATATAAACTAAAATAAACTTTTTTTAAAAAAAAAAACTATTCATACTACTATATACATCTATGTAATATAATACACTTGTATTCAAATAGCATTCAACTAATCTTGATATTAGGAACAAAGAGGATAGAGAGAAATAAAAGACGTGAAAGAGGGAGAGAGAGTGAAAGAAAGAGAGAGAGAAAAAAAAAGGAAGGCATATTTACATATTAATTTATTCAAAGTATGTAAAAATAAGTTCTAACATTCATTTAAATCAAAAACTTTGGCATATGGTTCAGACATTACATATATTAAGATGCATCTATTTTCTGTCATGTAAATGCAGTCAACAGCTTCCAAAAAAAAACCTTGAATTACTTGTATATGAGCATTTTACTCATACTCATTATTGTCAATAGAATAAAATATTATATTTATAGAAATTATTATAAATCATACTGCATAGTTATGCAAATTCTCAGAAACACTTGCATTATTGTAAAAACAGCCATCTGTATTTTGTATGTCTATACTACTGCTTTAAAATATATCACATGACAATTTCTTCCAGAATAGAGTTATAAAGTTATTTATGCTTGTCAATCAGATGAATTAAATGAGTTATAGTAATGTATATGTTTGGAACATAAGTTTTAACACAGATTAGTATGCTGCAGTCAAGTAGATTTTCAAAAACACTTGAATAAATGTTTCATTTTCTATGCCTTCTAAAATAAGACATTTACTTACTACAAGAAACTGCATCATTTAAAATCATTATACCTGACATATTTTATGAATTATAACATAGATATTTAAGTAATTATATAAAATAACTCACATTTAAATGTTAAAGAGTTCATTTCCTTCACATAGTCGCATTTGCATCAGTTCTACTTCCTGGTAGAGTGTTCTTCCTGAATCTGTGATGTGTCAGTGTGATATCTGGGTCAAAGGTCAAATTGACTGCTTTCAGCTTCTCTGTGAGAATTCTGAGAGTTGAAGCTTTTAAAACAACTCGAGGACACTGTTCATGAGGTAGCCCACATCCCAGATTGTCTCCCTTAACATTTTGGCGGGAAACTTGTTAAAAACTAGTGACAAACATTAATTTAGCAGTGTAAATGCATCTAAACATGACAAAACCTTTGTGATGTATTTTACAGGTTATTACAGCCTCTATGTAAGTGAAATTAAGCCCAAAGTTATTAATAAGTAATAAAACTCAATATTTTTGTCCCAACTCAATGTTTATGCAAATCTTATTATTTACTGTGTCTATATGATCAAAAGCATTTCTGTATATTAATATGAAAAAAAAAATAAAGAGAAAGAATAAAGAAAAGAAAAAGAGAGTAGAAAATAAAAGTGTAAAGCAGAAATAAAAAAATGTAAGAGAAAGCTATAAGAAGTATATACAATGGAATATTACTTACAGTTTATATTAATAGAGTTAAAATAAAACATATTATTTACTATTATTTAGTTCTAATTATTATTAGTTAAAACATGACAGATTATTTACAAACAAGCATAAGCAGTATAATCAAGAAAGTATAATTAGGAATAGCATTTGAAGAACATATAAACTTTTTACAAGGAATAAATATGTTATTATTCCATTTATCATATTTTCATTACTCTTCTCTCGCTGCCCTCCCCCACCCTTTACCCACTACATAATCTAAATAGAATGTCATTGTTTAAACAAAGAAAAGAAGAAAAGGAGAAAAAAAGAAAAAAATGTATCAAATTACTGACCTTACTTCTCTTTTTCAGAAAGAGAAACTAATTGAATAATAGCTTGTTATTAGTTCCTCAGATATTTTGACTGGTTATGAAACAAAACATTTCTTTGCAGACAGAGAATAACTTTGATTAAATCTTTTTCAGAATATTTGTGGCTTTCTGGAAATGCAGGAACTATATTTAAAAAGATTAATAATGAAGTAAAATGATGACACAATAAAAGAAAAAAAAATATAGAACAAATCATTTGTTTTTTAGTCTCTTCTTCTTCTCTGAAGTCTTCCACGAAGTTTCAGTTGCCAGTCTCTTTAATGAAGGACTAGCCCATTCCATTTCCTCTATTTTATCCAAAATCTTATTTTTTTGATAAACAGTAAAGCAGAGTCTAAGTCATCAAAATTTTAGGACCATCAGGAAGGAAGATTTTTAGCTTGGCAGGAAACAGAAGGTATGTTTTAAACTGTGCCTTTTTAAGCTCCTTATTAGTGGCAGAAAAACTTTTCTTTTAGCTATTACCAAGGAAGAATAGTCATTGTCAAAACGCACAGTTGTCTCATTAATCTTAACAGGAGCTTTAGCCCAAGCAGATTTAAGAACCATCTCTTTATCAAAAGATGATAGAAATCTAACTATAACTGATCTAGGATAGTTTTTGTTAGAGTCAGTATTAGCTATAGATCTATGTGCTCTTTCGATACCAAAAGAGAATGCTTCTGGTAAGTCTAAAGTTTTAGGGAGCCATGTTGTTAAAAAAGAAGTAATATTGTTACCTTCAATATTTTCTGGCAGTCCAAAAATCCTAATGTTATTGCGCCTAGATCTATTTTCCAGGTCATCCAGCTTTGTTTGTAAATGTGTATTTTGTTTCAGCAGAAACTCAATGTTGATTTCCTCTTCTTGGATTCTATTTTCCATGTCATTCACAGCGTCTTCTATGCCTGTCATCTTGATCTTCTGTTGTTGCAGGTCTATATGTAACAAGTCTATTTGTTTTGTAGTTTTTTCTATGAAGGTATCAATTTTAGTATCCATTTTATCCATCTTAGCAGTAAGTTGCTGGATTATAGTTATCAGAGACTGAAGTTCTTTCTTGATGCTGGAGTCTTGAGAATTTGTCTTACTGGAACTCATTTCAGACTGATAAACTGACATGAAAATTTCCAAAGTGATTTCTGACAGGAATATTGTTAAAATTTCCTTTCTTTTTTAGATATAGTTCAAGAACTATATAAAACAAACTTATTTAGAAAGAAAATTACTTCAAAAATTAATTTTTTAAGTAATTAATTCCTATCAGTGTAATGAAATTGGTGGAGCTGAAGAAATCTGCTGCTATCCTGTGTTCATCCTTGGCCATGCCCCCATGTGAATGCTGTCTTGATGTGGGCATGTCTATGTGCCTGCACTGGTGTTCTTACCTATCTGTACATACCTGAATGTGTCCACGGTAATGCTGTTGACCTTGATGCTGTGTATATGTCACATATCAACACAGACACAGACTTAAAGGACTTGAGCAGTGACAATGCACACATATGCATGGAAACCTGTACATGCATGTGTTTTGCCATATACATCTACACAGCACTGTACAGCTGTTCAACATCCTGCCACGGATTGCCTGTGTTGCACATGTGGTAGACATGGGACAATGGTTAGTCGGACGTCATTTGCAGGGATGCTTATGAACCATAGCATGTATGGGCAAGGTTTCCTAGCTGTAACAGACAGCCATTATGTCACCGCAAGGTGCATCAGTGCCACATTACTGATCCAGACAGTTGATACTACATCTACCATGCGGCCATCACACCATGTATGACTGGGATGACATGTGCAGCTTTGATGGACAGGGTTGCATGGTTTGACGGGAGTATGTCACATGTATGGCACAGGGATCTGTCCAGCATGTGGCGATCCTAGTATTCGGACGGTGGATGTCCATGACATATATCTTACAGATCAGGATATGGACATGTAGCATGTCCATCATCATGGTGTAGCAGATGTCTTTATGTAAGGTAGACAGCATGCTGCATAGTGGAGGTGAGGATTGTGAAGGCTGGTATCGCCCATACACGCATGGCCATTACCCCTTAAAGGTAATATGTGATCCAATATTGGTCACCCCAGTGCTGTATACGCCTGTCCAATGATCTCCCTGCTCATGGATGGCACCCTGTCATGACATGGGTACCTTGTATGACTACCTAAGGGGCCTGGAGACGTCACCAAGTCAGGGAGGTGTACTGCACAGCACCATCCCTTACACAGTGTCCATAATGATGACCACAGCCTAGGTGGTAGTTAATGGGCACAGGGATGTTCACCTAGCAGTGATAATGCTGATATCATCCATCAGAATGTGCACATATGTCGCACACCTCACCCACACAGCCCATTCCGTATGTTGTTCACAACATTGACACAGCTATTCCTCATAGGTCATGGCTATTCACATCCTTACATACACAGATGCCTAACATTTGTCTGTGTGGTATGGGCTACAATGAGGGTGGAGTACAACACATTAACCCTGTTCTACTGTAGCTGGCACTGGTGTGATATGCACATGTCACTCTAGCACCATTTGTAGTTGTGAGTCTGTCAACAGGCCACTGGTAGAACACTCCTGTGACATACAAAGGTATTTGTAATCAAACATCCGTACTGTCTTGTACATCTGTACTGCTAACATCTACAGTGATAATGGTTCATGGACATGCACACCATACTCAGCAGGGTTATAGTGTGGTGCCACACTTTATGACTGCCGTCACCACTTGTGGGTTGATATTATCCAACACCCTATCTGTATTTTATGGTCATGCTAGGCACTTGTACAGAACTTGTGAGCATGTCATGAGCTACTGATTAATATAGCACCCATTCCACACCATTTCCCACAGGTACACTGGCTGTGCTAAGATTTCCAGCTTGCTTATGGTACAACAACCGTTATACACACGTAACTCACATATCCTGTGAGACATGGTTGTATATACAGGCATGTCCAACTGTCACGTACCAATGCTATTGCCTGTCTATAAGATGGATATGTCGTACATGTGGCAATAGAGCAATTGTCTCATGTACACATTCAATGCTCACATCCTGACATACAACACTACAGCCTGTGGGGGATGCGCTTATGCAGCCCTGCTGGGGGTAATGCTGTCACCAACCCTGACTGCACCTGACAGTCATGTGGGGATGTGTAACATTCGCAACACACCCCACTCATCAAATAGTCTCATATGATCTCCACCACAGGGCACACATACAAGGACAATGTGTGCAGTACCTCTCCATACTCTGTGTAGGCACCAGAGGAAGTCCCCATACAGAACACAACATCACCATCCTATAGCCCACAGAATCATGTGTGCCCATCACATACAGCCAATAGTGTGTTATAACATACACAACACATTAGTCATAGGTGACTCTGTAGGCGGTCACACTGCAGTTCCACACAGCAGGCTACACAAGGTGATAGTCGCTTACATCTTGCTGTCGGGTAACTGGTTCTGCAACATAACCTATGACCCATGCCACACCTCACCAGGTATGCTGTGACTTATCATTCTCCATGTTAGTGTGACTGCCCTGAGATGCCACTTCACAGACTATGTGTGCAGGGACATGCAATAGCTCGCCAGTCTTGTAGCCCTGAAGGTGTGGGCCAAGCCCTGGGGAGCATTATGCATTCATCCAGACCCGATACCACTGTACAACGCCTGACTGTGTCACATCAGCAGTTGCCTATGCTTCTGCTGTCATTCCACTGGCATCTGGTATCTGTCCGCTTTGACTGACCTGGTCAAACACAATACTTTTGCACAGATGACCTGCACCTGTCAGCCCTGGGAGTACAGCTCACATGTATGGCTCTTGCTGCTTCTATACTGCCTGTCTTGCACAGTTTCCAATAACAGTCACCGGCAGAACGGGAACTGGCAAGCAAGACATGGGGTCATGTGACACAATGCTTGCATCTTCCTCTGTGATGCACGTAGGCAAGGCACACCTTAGAATGCACCACTCCAATATCTCTGCAGTGATTGAGACCTGCCTCTCGGCTCTGCAGAGCACACCTGCAATGACAGGTTATAGACAGACCATACCTTTCAGGCACATACCTGGACTGGCACACCCACAGCTGAGGTGTTCCCACATCTCACTATGTTGTACACACATCTTGGCTAGTTACTTAGCACAATGCATCAGAGGTGCTCCACATGCAACTAACTGTGTCTGGAACCACTATACACATTGTAACAAGCTACAGATTCCACTACATACCCCGCGGTTACCAGACCTCATTTGTTGGTGTACTGGACAGTAGGGCTCAGACAGCTACTACTGATGTGTGACTGACACTAACCCACACTAAACTGGGATAGCCACTCATGTACTGACACATCCATGAGTCATAACCTTCACTCAGCTGGATAAACCCATACACACCACCTCCAAGACCAACATTAACCTTGACATGAATACTACTAACATGTGACTGGTGTTCCACAACTGCGGTCATCCCCTCATTGGTGGATTACGAACATATGCTAATCAACCTTGTTAGCCACATCCCGGCACCACACCCTTCACGGCATACACAGTACATGAGTACTACAACACCTACTACAGACATCTTATGACAGCATTTTTTAATGTCATGACACCCGTGCAGATGGACATTGCACATACAAATGCTGCAACACACCCCAGTGCACTTCAGTAGCATGTACACGACTGCATGGATCATGCTATGCCACACAGAGCCATGATGGTACACACCAAATAACAGACGCCACTCTGGTGGTCAAGTTCCATGGACATAATGTACAACAACAGATGGAGGCTGTTGCACAGTGGTGTACAATCCGATGGGTGGGGTAGCTCACTGGTCAGCCTCGGTAGGGCCACGGGATCCCTCATCACATACTCCATAACTAGCTATGTAAACATTACTGTGACACATTCCGGGGTGTACCACAAGGCATTATGGTGGTAAGTCAGTAGTCACTGGCAATACCCACATCTGCTGTCACATACAACAGTCACTCAGGAACATTACAGACCCAGGTGATGTTGGCAACATGCTGGTGGATGGATTCAATGCTAACATTGCACCCTATCACTCACTACAGGGCCACAATCCATGCAGGAACATTGCAGTGTCCCTGCGGCCACACCTACACAATACTAACCTGCACTCTATATGTCCTGGGACACTGGCCCCATGTCACCTTCCAAAGTCCCAGGCCATGATGTCCACAAACCTCTGAACGACATGTCTCCCCACTAGGCCACCATATTCAGTAATAGCCTTGTATCAGACATTGTGGCCCCTAAATGGCACACAGCAACATTCATCACACTCCGCACAGGTGGCACCACAATGCACGAGTGGGACTATAGTCCTACACACCTGACTGGACTGTTCTGCACGGCTATGGGGCACATCATCAAGGACGTCATTCACAGAGACATTGTTGGGCTCCGGTCCTTTGATGCCACCCGGGTTGGACTTGCTAGGGCCAGAGCATGGCCCCTACACCTGGTGGACTTCTTTCATACAGTTACCAGGTTAGTTGATGATGGTACGGGAGTCCACACATCCTACATTGTCATCTCATTGCCACTCAGCACCGTTCTCCATTCTGGTATTGACAACATACACATCCACCTGCACATCATACCCTATGTCTCAGGATGTTATGCAATGTGGCTCATGGACAGGACACACAATGAGGGTAGCATACCATAGTACCTACTGCATTTCAGTTACATTTGGCATACCACAGTCCTCAGTCATAGGGTCCCTCATGTTTAGTATATGCTTCCCTGAGGTACAGGCTAGCACAGAGGGACTTTCCCTGCCTAGCTTTACAAACCCCTGCATACAAAGTGCCATGATTGATCCACCAGCTGATACTGACTCCATCCATATGGGTGTCACTGTGACAGATACCTGATATGAATATCATGGCCTCAAGCTGCATGACACAAGGTCCATGTACATCACCTTTGCATTACACCATTCACCCACTATCACATAGGTGGAAGTCCCCTACATACATGTCACATTGTACATGTTTGTAGTACACACGTATGTCACACCCACTCCTGCGATTACCGTATTGCCACTGTGGTGTGGATATCCTTCTACATGGCCACACTTACCTGTACTGGGTGTGCAGCTGCTACATAGGCACCCATTGTACCTCTGAACTCAAGACTTCTACACACATTCAAGAGTACACCACCCCATTTAGGGTGTACCTTACACAACAGCTACAGCTTTACATACAACAACATTAACACACCATGACGTTTATTGAGCTCCGACAGCTAAGGTATGTGGCTGAACTACTGACACAACGTCTGTACACATTTGCATACTACATACTCAGGGGTGACCTCTGCTGAAGAGACAGGGCCCATGTCCACAACAATATTAATGGATATACTCCACATACGCGACATACGCAGATGCCACTGTGAGCAACATGCTCATGGATATGTGCACACACGCAACAATGAGTGGGATGTGCTTGAGGGTTACATTCCCAAACCGGACACTCACCATGCTTTGGAACATGACTCCTATGTACATCACGCAGGGACACTCAGTAGCACTGTTCATGTGATACCTCCCTTGGTGTTTGGGACACACATGTACACCAGGGATCACTGCAGTGGCTGTACTGTGCAGAGGTGCAGGTAACACATGGCTCTGCTGATCACAGGACACTACCCTAGAGAGGTGCCACTGGTGTGAACACTGTGGTTGTGCTTACACATAGACTTGCCAGACTGCATAGTACCCCATTATGAACCTGTGAAGCTATTACATGTCCTTTGTGCATGGTTACTTGGTAGCCCTTCCATTTAGATTAGCTATCATGCTATTACAATGTCCCATGCCTACAAGCCATATGTATCCTGTTATTGTACATGCCAATAGACAATATCTGTGGTATGCATGATATGCCTGTTCTGCTGTGTAGAATATCTGACATATCTACCTACAATACTATGCATTACACATATTTTACATAGTATCCCATAATGCAAAGCATACTTGCACAGCAGGACCACCTTAGACATGTCATTGTCGTTATATGCCCATACACATGCCTACTGTGACAGTATATCAACATATACTATCCCTGGCTATGGCACATATTTGTTGGACATACCCTACCACTGACGGCGGGTTGTATGTAATTGTTCTGTTTAAAGCCCTCATGTAGCATCCCTTGTGGTGTCTGTGATGTGTACCTTGTGGCCCACAGCTGGATGCACAGTTTCTACAAGCTTACATATGCTCAGCAAGACATCACTACATAAATACCTTTTCCCACGTTATGCATTGCGGACACTTTTAATTAATGCAAAACAAGCTATACATACAGTAAATAATTAATACAAAATATACTATACATATACTTACATACCGAGTGTTCCACATACCTTGTTATCATTACGTACTTTCGTCTCTATCTCTCTCACACTGCCTACACGGGTATTTTGTATGAGCATACGGTTTGAATGTCTGGCAAGTCTTCCTTATATGCATTGATACCTGTAACATGTGGTATCCTGCCACCTATTGGTGATTCTGAGTGACTAATTACTTGCATATCAGCTTTGCAGCTACTACATTCGCCAATTATGTGGCAACAGTGGGGTATAATTGACTTCTCCACTTGGGCGTTGGCCATTTGCCCTACCTTCGGGGAGACGGCCTGTATTGCATTGTGTTATGTGTAATTGCAACTGCTATGCATAGAGACAAGTATACTTTGGATTCATGTCCACCGTGGATTGTGTGTGACAGCTAGAGTATGTGGTTCAACATGTGGGTGTACCTGTCATCACAACGTCTGTTAACGGACTATTGCAAATGAAACCTGTAACATCGCCGTTTGTTCCATTATACAATGGCTGCAATTTTGCAATGCGCCTTTAATTGTGTCTCTCACAAGGTATGTCGACGGTTCTTCAGTTGTAATTGACTGACTGGTTGTTTTTGCTGTTATTACAGTCTGTATTGCTATAGTTTCTAGTGTGGGAGATGTCGGTGGGTGTACGTACCATATACAGGTTTGTGGGGCTTGCATTTCTACATATTCCATATATATGTGTGTGGGCTCCATCCCTTATTAAAGAGCTATCAGTTAGTAGACTTATGTTATGGGATTGTACATTGGACCATTGTTAATTGGTTTCTATATGGTATGCAGGTGAGGTTGATACTTCCATACCTCCGGAATTGCAGCGATATGTAAAGGGATATGTCTACATGACAGCTATCCCGTGTATTTCTGTCCCAGATATTTGCAGTCATTGCGGTTGTGTTGGTAACAGAACCTCTTTGCCATGGGTTGACACCTTTTCATATGGCCATTGTTGGACACTTCTGGGGCACACAGCGGTGTTTACAGGCCAACACATAGCCATGGTCAGTACACAGGATAGCACATACTTTTATCCTCAATACATACCAATTGTTGTTGGACTTTGGCTACTTATCATATTGCATGTAACATTCACGTTTCTTACATACAGGCATAACTATTTAATGCAACTATTACATTATGTATGGGACATATTAATGTCCTACGATCTCGGACATTTGCCCTTTGTAATGTTTTATGTCAGGACACACCTGCCCAGGGAGGGGCTATCCCTCCTAATATGGGACAGGTGGTGACCGTATGCCTACGGCTAGCTATACCCACACCTACCATAATCATCTACCTCCGAGTTGGCACTAGCAGACACATGATGCAAACACACACACACACATTACAGTCACATGGAGATGCACACTGCACCCTCAAGACACACATACACAGACTACGGCACTCACACACACAGTTGAACACAGTACCTACGTGGACCGCAACACCGGCAGCGGTACTGAATTATCCATTCATATCATCATACTATTACTCGGGGTTGTAGTGTTCTCATTCGGTCTTTCAGCCTTGTGGTTATGCATGTTGGTATGTTACACATTCCATAGTTGCCGGTATCCTAAGTATTTGTACCTCCAAGGTATTATGCATGTTGTTGACCTATCTATATATATTTGCAGATATCGCTGAATCCGTATATATCAACATATATCACTCTATCGCCCTTTCTATCTATATTATATATATGTATATATGTGTACACACATATATATATATATATATATATATATATATATATATATATACATATATATATATATATATATATATATATATATATATATATATATCTGACGGGGAAAGTGACAGGCAAGCTACACCTTTCATTGTGTACTTGTTGGTGTATACTGTTTCCTGGACTCCGCACTTTTGTGTCTGTACCTGTCACATTACCCACCTTCTATAGGTTAGGGTTGCCAGCTGTCCCACTCTACGAGGGACAGTCCCTCTTTGGGCAGTTGTGTCCTGCAAAATATTTGTAAACATGGCAAATGTCCTGTGATTTTAGAACATACTTATTTCCTATAGTTTATGTAATAATCACATAAAACAGTTATTCTGTATCTGAAGCAACAAACAGAATAAGTAAGTAAACATTACAAGAATGAGCTTTTATCTAGGCAAAACAGTGCAGTTCTGCTTTCCGTACTGGCCGGGTGTATGTGTCGGCCTGCAGACATCTGACGTATGTCCCACATTAGTACTTTGAAGAGGTGGCAACCCTACCATAGGTGCAGCTTGCCTAGCAATAGTGTTAGGTGATTCTATACATGATTGCGTGTTCTACACCTGGCAGTGGTCGTTTTACCCTTCAGAGCAGGCACTATTAGTACAGGGGTAAATAATGCTGGTTTCACCTGTTCTGGACATCATTCACCATGATCTGTGCGATATTCGGAGTAGCTTATCCCTGTTTTGCGCATATCCATATAGTCATATTTAAACGTCGCTTACCAGCAGTGGGCAATGCATATTCCCAGTAACGTGTGCTAAACATATGATCTGATGACCTGCATTTGACATGCATTACTTGTGCCTTCGGGATTACGTTACATGCCTTGCAGGACGTGGGACCAGGAACATGCACGACGGTCACTGCATTTAACATATGGCCATCTGGGATTTGTACACGTGTTATGTCATTTTGTATGTGGAGTATACTACAGCTGTTACTCCATACTGCAGTCACATGGGTAACTCAGTTAGTTTACATATTGATGAGTCCAGTTAATGGTATGTCCATGTGATGTTTACTGTATGTGCTCCGGCATTGGGTATGTATATCACAGTGAGCCACAGACGATACTGTGCTACACCTTCAAATGACTGTGGGTGGAGCATGCTGGGGTGATGAATACCTGTCATGGGTATACTCCATGCCTTGACACAACATCCATGATTATATTATGTGGACCCCCTCATTAACGCAGCAGGGACTCCATGCTGAGTGTCTGCAGAACAGTGCTTAAACACATGTGCTCCCACGATTGCCTCTGCTCCTCTATGCGACAGTTGGTTACTCAATGTTGTGGCAACAGCAGACACTGTTTGCCCCATTTGGTATATGGCCTCTGACAATCGGCCATGTACCCACCGATGTACCTGGGAACTTATACACACAGCACCAACATATGCTGATAGGCGCATGTACTGTTCAGGTGTTGACATTCCGTATTCCAATAGCTGTTGTGTGTACAATGTCTGTGGGCTGCCTATGTAGGATTCACACAGTGGGCCACCTATACATTACAATTTACAGGTGGTTGTGCTTGTGTGCCATCCATTTTACTGTGTGTGCAGGTGGAGAGATGTGTCAGTCCGTAGGGGCCTACACTGTCAGCGTATGTGCTATACGTTCCCTCTTTGCCAAGGCATAGGCATATTGGGCATGCCTCCATCTGCCTACTGGGCCTGGCACAGTGTGTTCATGGTCTGAATCCCTCTGTGCCTGTGATGGCCTTGGCAAATGTAGTGGGCTATGAGGGCCTTCACCATTTTGTCCCTGCTGCAGCTGTTTCCGCAGGATCATATTATGTAGCATGGCACATACTATGACGATGTGGGCACACATGCCTGGAGAGTACTGCAAGGATTCACCAGATGTGTCCAAGCACTGGAACCGTGATTTCAGCATCCCGAACACATGCTCTATGATGATTCTGGTTTGTGCGTGTGCCTCATTATGGCGTTCTTGCATGGGTGTGTGTGCATTTCTGATGGGAGTCATCATCCACAGCTCCAGTGCATAGCCAGCATCCCCCACAAGGTGGCCATGTGTGATGTCCCCCATGACAAATACCTGATACAGCTGTGACGCATGCCAGATATTGGAGTCATGGTAGCTTCCAGGGCTGCCAGCACACACATCCATGATTATGCCCTGGGCATTGCACACGACCTGGCAGTTGATGGAGTGGAATCCCTTGCGGTTTATGTAGCGCCTACCATGCTCACCTGGTGGTGACTTGATTTGTATGTGCATGCAGTCTATCGCACCCAGTACCTCCGGGTAGTGTGCCACACGGTGGAAGTGATGCATATTGTTGGCCAACTCCTCCTGAGTTCGGGGGAAGTATATATGCTCATTGGCATGTGGTAACATGGCATCCAGGAACTGGTGTAGTACCCTAGATGCTGATGCCTGTGAGATCCCCATTATATCTCCAGTTGGCCTTTGAAAGGTACCTGTGGCTAGTATTCGTATGCTTACACATACCTTCGTGTTCACTGGGATGGGTTCCCCTCTGTTATTTCTGGTTCTCAGGTGTGGCCAGCACAGCTCCACTATTTGCTGTAAGATGTGCCTGTCCACCCTGTAATGCTCTACTTTCTCCAGATCATGTAGCCCCTGGTAGGTTACCCTTGGTCTGAACACTCTTCTCCTCCTCCGGGGCCTGCGGTGGTTGTCGGCATCATCCTCCACAACACCGTCAGTCTCTAACACATGCTGATGAATCACAGCTATGACAGCTCCCAACATGTACATTTTAAAAGTTCCCCATGTGTTTATACCTATGGTGCAGTGTTTGGAAATTCACAGGTGTGTGTAGGGTGCTTTCACACTTTATACTATTGTGCTGTGAACACCGATGATGTCATAGGGTGTGTATGTACGATCATAGCTACAGGATATCTTATGTGTTTTACTACCGGAACTACTATTGTGGTGCCTTTGGTGTTGAATTACATTTGGCTGCCGTGGATTACCTCTTGACCTTCCCTTTACATTTCTGCACGTTCCACCTACCATTTTCTGGCATGCGTACGGCAGCCTGCTTTAATTTGTACTTTCCTAGACCTTGGGTATCTTACGTAATGTGTGCTATTGCCGGTCTACTGTTGGTTTGCTTTGCTCTGCTATGACAGATCACCTATCTTTGCAATCCAATGCCTCCCCTCCTTTCTTTGCATTCCAATACCTCCCCTATCCTGTTTTGCAGGTTTCTGCGAGCAGACTTGACAGCTGCCGTCGATTGGCTGCCGTGAGTTGATTGGTGTTGATTGCTCATTAGTATGCCAATTACCCTATTTTGGCATTTCCTTCTTTTCTTCCCCTGACCTTCCTGTTTGTGCTATTTTTTGTGCCACGTGCATCTGCTTACTGGGTTTCAGGCACGTTTTCATCCCCGTACACATGCGCTTTGGGGCACCATGTGTGCTCTCAACTAAACGATTCTATACCTTCCTCCCCACCCCTGTCCTGCAGCTTTGTTTAGCAACAGACAGGCCAGATTTGCATTGCTCCAAAGTGCTTACTGCTACCGTGGCACACCCCTCTGCTGATGTTATGTATCTCCTCTGAGCCACTCCTCGGTGTTATAGCACTGCGCCGTATGGTTCAACCTTCATCCGGCGGGACATTTGCGATTCAGTATTATCTGCCTCATTTGCATGACATTGACTACTAATTCATAGTTACCACGCTGAACACTGTCGCAGGTCCTTAGCAACCCTTGCTCCTTGGTTGTGGTGTTCCATGCCTACCATTGTGTATTATGGTGTACACCTGATTTGTATTACATTGAGATTTTATGACATTTTTATATATTTTCTTTATGTTCCAGTTTGCGCACACATGCCCTGCGGTTGTACTTTGCATTACTGTGGACATGACATTAAAGTTGTTTTTTAGGTGTTGTGCATCCTTTCTTATGCCATTGGCTGTGTATTTAGCCATTGGCATATGTTAACTTTGTAATACATGAGTCTGGTCCGCTTCTATAGCTCAGATGTTCTGTTTGGGAAAATCTAAACTGTGTTTTTTGGTTTACATTTCCGTGGCCTTATGCTACACCTGCACCACTTCATGAATCGCTATATGCCTTCATTTGCATGGTGCAACACTGCGCATGGGGTGATTAGCATACCTATGCCGATTGCTGTGCAGTTCTGGCATACGCCGATAGTGCACGTGGTATTGGATCATACCTGAATCGCTCAACGGCCATATTTGGCGTTATTCCGCCTACGCTACGCCTGCGCCTGGAGCAAGCTTCATGAATCCCGGGGATTATGTTTTGCATAAAAGTGTTTAATTAAATGCATGTAAACGATTGGCTATTGAGACTTTTTAAGCAATCTATTTACTATTGGCGACAGTATTCATCATTCCACTTAGTCTGACCAAAGGCTGTTGTAACCGATATTTCATAGCCACTTATGTTACCATTCAAGTTACTGTTAAGTAATGTTTGCACTGACTGCACTGTAAGAAGTATATGGACATTATGGTCATGTGTAGAAGCACATTACTGCATACTGCCTAGGTTATATAAAATATTTTCTCTCTTACACAACAGTAAAATATTTTGTAAAAGTAAATTTGTCTGGGTAATACAGTCGTATAATTATGAAAGGTTAGTAGAAAAGTATTCCTTTACAGGGCCTGGCTAGCAGAAGAAAACTGTAGCAGTGTATGTATCATGTATGACATGATTTGCTAATCTGAATAACTGATGTAAAACTCATCATATCCATGCTGTGAGGCTCCCCATGCTTTCAGTATAATTTTGTCAGTTCCACTGTAATACTGCTGAGACAGAGCATGTCAGCGACTGCTGCGTAACCCTAGCTGGCTGCTCATCAGCAGTAAACATGCTGTCACTTTTACCCCGTATCCAAAAGGAAGCATTCCAGGGTCACACAGAGGACAAACTGTACAAGTTTCAGTTGCAGTCTTGAAACTGAGTGTAAAAGTGGATCAAATAAACCAGAATGTGGAAATAAAGGGAGGTTTAACAACAATGCAAACGTGTCTGATTTCATTGCTGGTAGAATTGAAGCATAATATGTACAAATCCTTTGTGGTGTCACATGTATCAGTAACCACTCTAAGCTGCATGCAGGAAGTTCACATTACCTGGCAGTACACCATTATGGTTTTCATTCTTTATGTGTACTTTCTTCATGAGATACTATAAATATTTCAGAAAGGTCTAACAAAGCAGATTCAGAAACATTCAGTACAACATCATTATTCTAAAGTGTTTTCTTCCTGAATTCTGGCAAACAAGTACCAAAAACATTTATCACAATGCAGAAATAACAAAATAAAGCAAAAAGTATGAATTTTGTTTAATGAAGGAGACAACAGAACAGCATGAGTGTTCTGGAAAGAAATAAAAATAAATAAGTAAATAAATAAGTAAACAATCTGTTGCATGTTTCCAAACAACTATTTAATATGAAATGCATTTTTTTTACTTTTAACAAGCTTACACTAAATTATGGCAATGTATTTTAGGTCTCAAAGCTTAATCAGATATTTAACCTATTTTTTAAACTCTCCTCTGCTGAAAATAGCACTGCACTGTCCAGTCAGGCTTCCTTGGTCAAACAAACATAAATACATATTTGGAATTTTTGGCAGAACTTAAAATGTAAGTGAAGAAGAAGCCGTTATCTTTTTTTGTGGAATAGGATCTATTCAATGTTGCTATGCAGATAGTATCTTATTATAATTGTGTGACTCATCTAGACAAAACCATATTGGCTTCTAGAAAATGAAAAACAAAAACATCTATTGCAGTTTCTTATAAAGAGATGTTTCAAGGTGACAATGACACAAATTTCATAAAAGCTGACAAAGATAATACATTTTCATGCAACAGCCCAGCATTGCAATTTGAAAACAGTTTGAGATCATTATATACAATTCAGCAGGACTTGCTGTGCCTTCTCAGTATTTTCCTCATACTGTGTTTTATTTTGTTTACAATTAAGTCTAATTTCATTGTTTTATTTTTCTCTGCAGGAATGACTTCCATTCTCTATCTTTGCATACAGTTTCCTTTGATATTAGGTAAATTTTTTTTCTGAAAAGAATGTAGTACTAATATTTGCAGTATTAACATAATGATATTAAGTATAGGATTTGTATTACTAATGCAAATACTTGAGTTAGAATCCTATCTAACACAGCTTATATACAGAGTGACCCTAAGCCATCAAATAAATTATTTTAGCAGATCTGACTTACCACAAAAGTGGATATGTTTCATCTTAGTCAATCTACCAACTTTATTAAAGATGTGTAATTAGTAAGCTATTACAGCAAAATAAATTATGCACCCTATTTTTTTTTTCATTGTTTTCTCTTAACTTATAGTCTCTGACACTGTACAGAGTCTTGTGTCTTTCGGCTTTTCCAGCTTAGGGGTCGCCACAGGTTTAATAACCTGTGTACTTTTCTTTTTTTTACAGTTTGTTCACCTTACAAGCAAGATGATTTGTCAGGATGGAAAAATAGCTGTTGTGGCCAGCACTATAGTATAGAGAGATTAAGTCCTAACCATTACCCAGATGACTAGGATTCAATTAGCAGCTCTGGCATCTAAAGAGCTGGCAAGCATGGATGAGCAAACCCATGCTAAGAGAGGGCAGTCACTGGAAATGGTCTCTGAGGGGAAACGTGGTCCACAGATGGGACCAGTGACATCAACAAACCCAGGGGTGTGGGGAAGGCAATTAAGGGTAGGTCATAATTACTCCCTTTATAAGCAGAAGACATTACCGAAACTGCACCCAGGACACTCTTAAGATCCCCTCAGTTGGAAAGGGTGGAGGAAGTAGCAGCAGCAGGTTGACCCAGTGATGGACAAGGGTACTGGTATGACCAGACAGAATGAAGCAAGATAGAGTGGAGGAAAAAAAGAAACAAAAAAGTAAACTGAAGAAAGTGCACTGCTTCAAAGCTAATTTTCCCAGCATTTTTTCCCTGCCCAAAATGACTTGCTGATGTATAGATTGACAGAGAGAGAGAGAGAGAGAGAGAGATAGCTACAATACTGGTGACTAGAGTTTTATAACTAAACTTGTTGTTTGTGTATGCATATAGTTTTCAACTCTGTCTTCCTTGATACTTTAAACTCATTAGCCCCACTAAGAAACAAAAGGATAAAAACTAAAACTGCTCCTTGTCTATCCAAAGAGACAAACAGAGACAAACTATGGAAGCTTTACCAAAACAATAAACTGGCCAATACCTTGCACTAATATAAACAGCTCCGCAACCATGAAAAACAACTAATCACCAAAGATAAAAATTCCTACTATATCAAACTTCAGTCCAATAACAATAAAACTCCCCAAAAATTCTTGAACTCAATAAACTCACTCCTCAATCCAGGCTCCAAGAATAATTCCTGTCCTGACCCAAGTAAATCTGACCTTGAACTAAGCTCTGAATTTAACTCATTTTTCATAGACACTATTACTAACCTCACCAAGACATTTCCCAATAATAACCCAACTGTTCTACACTCTCCCCCTTCTAACTCACCTAATTTGTTTGAACTCAAACCCATCTCCACTAACTTTATAAAAAAAATTTTGCCCAAACTTAAAACCTTGCTCTAACATCTTCCTTCCTAAAATGTGCTGCTGATGGCATTGATCTCCCAATCAGCAACATTATCAACCGATCCATAAAAGAATCATACGTCCCCAAACTGTGGCACTCAACTTATATTCTTCCTCTTCATAAAGGAGGCAAAAATACCAGCATCTCAAACTTTCACCCCATTGCTTTGCTCTCACCAATCTCCAAAATCCTAAAAGAATGCATCCACCTCCAACTTATGCCTTTTCTGACCCAAAACAATCTTCTCACTCCTACCCAGCATGGCTTCTGTCCAGGCCATAGCACAATAACCACTCTACTCTCTTTCCTAGAAATGGTCAATCAAGCCCAAGAGTCAGGACACTTAGTTTCTACTGTGTTACTCGATCTGTCTAAAGCCTTTGATACTGTTTCCCACAAGCACCTTCTCTGTGATCTCTCAAACCTTAATCTCTCACATAATGGGTTATCCTGGTTCACCAGCTATCTATCAGACAGATCACAGGCAGTCAAATGGTAGAACTCCATCTCTTCCTTCCTACCTACCCCAACTGGCATACCCCAGGGATCCATGCTTGGGCCAATGCTTTTTAACATCTTCATCAACAACTTTCACACTGCTATTCCTGATGTTAAAATCATTCAATACGCATATGATTCAACCTTAGTCTGCTCTGCCTCAAACCTATATGAATTGCTGACTGAAACCAAAACTGCCTTCTCAGCAACTGAAAACTGGATGCGCCAAAACCACCCCTCTCTAAAAGCAAATAAATCAAAGATTATACTATTTCCTCCCACAAAGACCCTCTCCTATGATAAAAACAACTTCAAAGTCTATAGTCAAACCAACTCACCTATAGAAGTAGTCCCCTCTGCCAAACTACTTGGCATTACTGTAGATGAACACCTCAAGTTTGATATTCATATTCAACAAAATATTAAGAAAACCCACCAAAGGTTAGGTATGCTGTATAGGAATAATCGCTTTCTCTCCAACTCTACCAGGCAAAACCTGGCCTTGACTTATCTTCTTCCTTCCTTATTATAAGGAGCCCCTCTCCTAACCAACCTATCCTCCTCTATCACCTCTAAGCTAGAAAACTGCTACAACAAAATCTCTAAATTTGCCTGTAAATTTAAAAATACCACCCATCACTGCCTAACCCTGCAATCCCTGAATTGGCTTGAATTCCCAAACTAGCTAGACTATCTCTAACTCAGTACTGCACGTAGACTCGTATTTCACCCAACAAAATGTCCCACTCTAACTAACATCCCTCCCCCTTATACACCCAACAGAGCTCTCAGATCTGAAAATCAGAACTTAATTACTATCCATAAACCTAAAGGTCCTGCTGGCCAACTTCTCCTATCTTTCTCACTAGGCACAAAATGGAGTTCCCTTCCCTCCACACTAAGAACCGTACCAAACTCAGAAAACTTCAAAACCCAACTATTCAAACACCTGTCCACTAAATGGAAATGTACCTGCCTTCACCCAACCTAATCCAAGGGTTTCTCGTTCTGGTTCCCAAGCTCTACAACTCTCATAGTTATCTTCCTGTGAGGCTGTCTAAACTCTCAACAATTTCTATAGCTTCTCTAAGCTCTCAACTAGTCCTACAGCTACCCTCACACAGCCCAACCTTGTAAATATTGTAAATAGCATTGTACTGTTGATGTGTGTACGTAAAGCTTATTTACATTTTCTTAAAAGATTTGTATGTAAACTGTTTTCACACTTAGCACACATCTCTTTTCCTCAAATGAAACTGTATGATCCCTGCCTTCAAGCTTAATGAATTTGTTAACTATGCATGATACTGTATGCATTTATGAGTAACTATTCTACATAATATTATCTTTAATATTAACTATCAGTTGTATATAAATTGTATAATGCATCTTGAAGCTTTTCTCCCCAGGCCTCCAATGAAAATGGGTCAGTTCAGCCCAGTGGGCTTCCCCGGTAATCAAACTGCAAATAAATAATAAATAAATAAATGTATACATGAGTGCTTGCATATGTGTGTGGGTGTGTGTATGTGCACCTTGATGCTTTCCAGCTTTCCTCTTTCAGCCTGCCTATTAGCTTATGGTGGATGTTAGATTATCCTCCCTACTAGTATAATGACAGGGGACATGCAAGCAGATCATCTTCAGCAGATGGCATATGCAAGGGAGCTGACATGGGGAAGTAATGGGGTAGTCCTATGGACGGAAATCATCTTTACAATCCAAATACCATACAGGGATGTTGCTGCCTCCTGTATTCTTGCTAGAAAATACCACAAACAGAAACTTGTTGGCAGCATGCAAGAAATTAGAAACATAACTGAAAAAATGGCGTGAGTGTATATACATATATATATATATATATATATATATATATATATATATATATATATATATATATATATTTATTTATAAAAATATAAGTATATATATCTGAGTATGTGTGTGTATAGATATAGATATAAATATAGATATATGTAGCAAACCAAAAAAAAATCTATCAGCCAAGCATCAGAAATGCAGTATCACAGTTTATTAAAATGCAACTCCAAACAGACGCAGAACTTTTTCACTAAATTTTCCACTGTGAGTAAAACAAAAAGTGCCACTACCCAGGAACATATATGACTTCTTACTACCATCATGGGATACAAAGGCACCAATAGAAGAAAACTGATGTCACAAAGTGAAGCTTCCTGAAACCTGTAAAGGGTAAATGCAATCACAGAAATACACATAAATATGTGTATGCAAGAAAAGTAGGGGTTCCTATTACGTTATGGAAAGATAACGTAATCGAACGGCCAAAACATCGAAATGGCCGCATTTGGAGGTTTGAATTGTGGGATCGCAGTACAGTAAAGATTGGGATATTTGCCCTTTCCTCACTGTAATGCAATCTTTAGCTGGGGGTGCTGGGGGTGCAGCCCCTCCCACAATAAAAGTTTAGAAATGCAGCCGTTTCGATGTTTTGGCCCTTTGATTATGTTATCTTTCAATAACGTAATATTAACCCAAAAAGTAGACACATAGTTGAAAGCTGTACATTAACACATGAATCCAAGCTCAAATAAACACCAATGAAAAAAATATTACAATGTATTTCTTTGTTATCTAATGATTATCCCATGCTATATCCATTAAGTTGCATTTTAAGTAGAATGTAAACAAACCCCCATAAAACAAGAGGCATCTGAATGCACTATAATGTGCTAATGTAATATGCAAGAAAACATATACTAAGCTTTCCTGAAACATTAAGAGGGTAAATATGATCAGAGAAAAAAAAAATACATATCCATTCAAAGCAAAAGGAAAAAAATGCCTTCCTCATGACCTAAATGTTATACCACATGAAATGCATGAAAAAATAAACATACGACTAGAAGTTACACATTTTCATTCAAACTGGGACTTAGATGAGCCCCAGTAGAGAAAATACAAAACCTTACCTTCCTATCTAGTACTTCTTCCATGTAGTGTCTAGTAAGTTTCAATGCTGACATACACAAAGAGACTTTTGGGTATACTTTAATGTGCTTCAATGAAATACTATGCCCCGGTTTCACAAATCCTCTGTGTAAGACTAAATAAGTCTTACTTGGAGGCTGCAGTTGAACGGTATGACGTCAACATGCCATGAATATTCATGAGGGCACACTGACCGTACCCCAAGTCTAACACAGACCGTGCAGGAAAGCAGGGGGCGTGTCCGACCACCAAGCAGTCTAAAGGCCCACGCCCTTGCAAGTGTATGAAATGCAAAATGTCAACACACAAGAGTGAGTCCAGTCAAATGTCCATGTACCCAACACCACACTCCCTGACATTGTAAACCCCCAGCACAGTTATAAAAAGTAAAACATTTATTTTTTTTTCTAATTCCCTAATATAGCTGCCCATATTTGTGCGTGTGTGCGCGGGTGTGCCCATTGCTTAGCTGCAGTTACAATCTCGACATGGAAGAGCATAATAAGGAATATTTAAGCAAATTGCGCCCAATAGCGTAGTGGTAGAGTGTTCGCACAAAGAGGAGGCAATCACAGTTCGAGTCCCACCACTCCCCTTCCTATTTTATGTTCAAACTTAGTATATGAAATAATTCCTGACATATATGATTAAACTTTTACTAAAAAGCATTGAAATGACCTATGTATCAATGAACAAAATGTATATTTATAAAGGAACCTGACATATAATTGCCCGCAGTTAAGCAATGCTTTACCCAGCACAATATAGTTGCCCGTAGTTTAGCAGTGCTTTACCCAGCGCAATATAGTTGCCCATAGTTAAGCAGCACTTTACCCAGTGCAATGTAGTTGCCCATAGCTAAATAGTGCTTTACTCAGTGCAATCGGTTTGCGCGGAGGTGTGCGCCATGCCAACCAGCGCACCATCGGGCAACGTGGAGCAATGTACAACAAAGTTGCTTAAACACACCCACATCCCCTAACCTGTCTGGACAGTAGTAAAATAAAAAGCAATGACAAGGTTCGAACCCAGGACACTGTGCACCATAATCAAAGTACTGAACCACTAAGCCCCAACAGCTTAGGATAAAAAGCCACTGTTAACATACATATACTTATAAATGGTAGATTAACCATTGCTAAGCAGGTCTGCAGTCAGCCAAGAATTTTCAAAAATGGCCAATCACAAAAAAGTGTGGGAAATGAGGCATATTTAAGCCCCATAGGTGGGAATACTCACCATAACTGATTGTAGCTCCCATCTGCAGTTAGAATGGCTGGTGCTGGAGAGAGTGCACCCTTCCAAGCACAACAGTGGGGCATCGAGGAGTTGAAATACATGGTTTGGCTCCTTGTCCACCATCATGAGTCAAGACTCCTGCAGGGCCAGTTCCAAGGGATGGAGTACAAAGCAGAGGCTTGGAACTGGTTAGCTCATGACCTCAACAGTGTCATAGGCGTTCCTCGTACTGGTGAGCAGGTCCTTCACCACCATGCAGACCTGAAGAGACAGAAGCAGGACCTACTGAACCAATGGATACAGGAGGCCTGTGGGATGCAAGATGCCCCACAACTGAGTAGGTAGCCATGGAATGCAGTATGTATGACATGCTAATTTATTCTATATAATGGATAGGTGTGTCTCAATATCCCTACATTTACTTCACAGCTGCAGGTGTCCATGCTGAAAATCAGCAAACCTATGCAGATAGGCTGCTAAGGCTGCACCATCAGGCAGGTTAGTAATTATCTTGCATGTATTGTTACATAAAATAGGTGAGAGAGCCTGAAGGAAAGTGTTGTAGCCCAATAATACAGCCATAAAATGCCCGGAATAATTCCTCTACATGTACTATTATATAAAAAAAGTCAGAGAGCCAGAAAAAGAGTGTAGTAACCCATTAAGAAAGGTAAAATATGTCCGGAAGGATATCATTGCATGTACTGTCATATAAAATACATGAGCGGGCCTGAAAAAGAGTGTTCTAACTTATTAATAAAGGTATAATATGTCTTGAATATGTCTGCCATATGCACTGTAATATGAAATAAAGGAGAGAGCCTGTGGAAAAGTGTGTATAATTAATAAAGGAATAAAACTTGGAGTGTGTCTGTGTCACTTACTTTGAAATGTTGTTGTACCCTTGCATTATACAAATAGTACTGTTTTAATAAGTGCTGGCAACCCACAGTTGGGCTGTCCCATCTAAAGTAGTTGATGGAAGTGCCTGTAGCTGTGAAGCATATATACAGGCCTCAACAGTCAGCTACTGGCTGGCATGCATAAGTAAATCTGGCACACAAGTAGCTCGTTAATTTGTTCCCCAGAAATGTGAGTGTTGAGTGTGCTACACTAAATGCAGGGTTCTGTACAAATTGAACTGAAAATGTCATGTGAACACATCCAGATATGTAGATAAAGAAATATAAATAAAATCAATAAATATGTAGCAGTAACATCTGCATCTTGGACAGTTAGTATGTCAGATATAGGTCAGGTATATAATGAACTAGCCAAACCTATTACACAACCTAATGCATGTTGGCAAGTGTAATAATACATGTAGGGGATATACACCTGCAGTCAATAGGAATGTAGTGTAGACTAAAAGTACTTATAAGATGTTAATTGAGTTTTCTTTCTACACCCTACTGTATGTGCATAAACAATGCAATTCCACACCACAATGGGCATATGTAATCTCAAAACATTTGTTGGGACATATGTCCTATTGTTCTATAAATATCTGCATTCACTTTGATGCATGTGCCCTGTTCAAACACCACAATCATGGTGGCCTGTTGCTACCAATCATCCTTGCATGCTGTTGGAATGTCCACTATTGTTCAATATATGCATGTGTTTTGCTTACTGTTCAACTGTTGGAACCTAGGAGTGTTGGGTTAATTTGAATATTACTGCATGCTGTTACAACTAATTTGAAATGCTGTTGTTTATGTTGTAATTAAACACACCTAATTACAGAATGTATGGGAAGGCTGGTCCCAGCAGACCCACCTGTCCCTCCTCAGCTGGCAAGTGCACCTGGCACCAGCAGGTCCGGTGCCCAGCCCACGCTCCCCTCCTCCATTGGTTCTGTGCCACCTTCGGGTGGAAGCACTGCAGGGGATGGGGCTCGTCCCCCCCATGAAAGCGTGAGTGGAGAAGGCCACCTGTCACCCTTCGAAGGGTCCAGGTTGTGGTGCGTAGGGAGATCCAGCATTCAGTCGCTGATCCCATACGCCAGCTTGAGGCGAGAGTGGCGCGTCTCACGGGTGATCATGCCCATCCTACACAGCCCCCAGCACAGCCACCCTTGGGGCTGTGAAGGTGCAGTGGTGACTTCCCATGGTTGGGGATCTCAGCTCCACTGTTACCATCTGTGGGCTCATGGGCTTGCGATTTCCAAACATCTGTCCCTGTCAATTGTGTTCATGCACCCCATGTGTCATACACCGCCCCTGTATGTGTCTTGTTTGTCTTGTCTGTTTACCTCCCCAACCTACCTCCCCAAATATACCTACTTCCTCTACCTCACTTTCCACTCTCACCTGAAAAAAAAAAAAAAAAGGCAATCTGTACCCACAAAAAAATTATGCCCCATACATAGCTGCCCATTTCGCACACATGTCCACTGGACATGTAAACTGATAATTATAGTTGGCAGTACAACATACTTTGTTGTCCTCACCCCTCTCCCAGGGGTGGAAGGTTTCAAATTTCACTCCAAATTTATTGCATATGCATAGCTGTTGCTGGTAAAGAAATGGGCAGCTATGGACCTTCCCTACACCCTTCCTGCACATCCCAAGCTTGTTTTCCTACTGTCTTTCCCTCTTTGTGCCCCCTTTTTCACCACTTTCCTATCTCCCCATTTTCTTTTCTTTCAAAGAAATTAGCGCGGGGGTTAGTGGGAGTAAGCACTTTTAAGCATTAGTAAGCGGGTTTAAGCGAGTGTGTGCATGTCTGCACTTAGCTAAGCATTGCTAAGCATCATGCAAACCCACGCAAACCCACTTACAACTGCTTAAAAGTGCCTTAGTAACTCTATGGCAGGGCCCTTGTTCTGCTCAGCAGCAAAATAAAACACCTCTGTCAGTCTTGAACCCCAGACCTTGGACACACTAGACTGCATGAAGTACCACTCAGCCACAGCCGATATATAACAACTTGGTGCTGAAATAAATATATCATTCATTACAATGAGTGAATGTAAAGGAAAAATAGGAAGGCCATAACACAAAGCTTGTTCTGTGGATCTTTACCAGCAATTGTTGTGGAATTGCATTACATGAGTGTGATGTGAGAAGCAGCCATTCAAGCAGCAAATAATGTTACAGCGGCACTTTACAACCCCCACACAGTGTCATAGCAGGACAAACAGTGGCATATCTGATTAAGGCAAAGGCCATACTTCCTAACTGTGACTACTTTTCATGGATGTCCCTGATTGTGAAACATATTTTAGCTGTGTCCCTCTGAATCCCTCTGAAAAGTACTGATGTCAGTCAGAAAGGTGGGGTATTACACAATTAATACTGACAATAATAACAGTAGACACTGCTTGTACTTCATAAAAAGAGTACTAATCCATATGCGCTGCTTCACTCAAGTCTACACTTACTGTCTCTATTATGTGTAAGGTGTACCTCACTTTTAACTACCTATCCCTGACTCCACGCAAAGATGTATCTGAGTGTTTCATAGGCCTGGCAGGGGCACAAACACACAGGCATATAAGCTATTCTGCTGTTACACACTCTGCAGATAGCTTTGATAGGACCTACACAAGCATACCCTTATGTAGGAGTACAACACAGAAATACCAAAGGATGTAGCCATGTACTGGTAGCAACTGACTGTAACAATGCCATTGTACCAGTCCTGAAAACACCTGTGAGTTGCACAGACAAAGAATAACAGTGTAACTTCTGGCTACCATCTGGATAGGTTCACAGTTGGGAACTATGCAGATAGACCACCTGCCTTGATAAACT
Organism: Protopterus annectens; assembly: GCF_019279795.1. Lineage (NCBI taxonomy): Eukaryota > Metazoa > Chordata > Ceratodontiformes > Protopteridae > Protopterus > Protopterus annectens. The sequence goes on along the minus strand of NC_056727.1, from coordinate 1,155,351,926 downwards.
AACAGGTACACACCAATCCTTTAAGTCCAGTAAGATAATATTCACACAATAATACATAATGCTCTCTGTATGTAATCACCCCCCCCACAATTAAAATATACGTGTGTGTTTAGGGTCTACCAAGATTGTAGGTAGGCATACTCAGTACTGGAATTGTCCAGTTGTCCTGAGAACCCTGTGCTAATGTCAACAATAAAAAACACAAACCCTGCAGAAGTGAGTACATTAATATTCACAGTATAACAGTTCACATACAGTTCACGTGCCAAAAGAATACTTCTCAATAACTACATTTGTATGGCAGTTAATTATATGAGTAGAAAAGAAACTACATAGTCACATAAATGTGTAAGCATTTGTAGGGGTGAGTTAAACTCTACACTGATAGCTCTGTACTGGAAGTGGCAACAGTCAGGTCTGAGTACAACATGTACATCACTGTCTACACCTCTAGCTTCATTTATAAGAAGTATACCAACCTTCTGACTTACACAACAGTGTCCACAGCAAACAAGCATGGGCCCCACTCTGGAAATCTGAAAGGGCTACGCCTACATACCTTAGCAATTTATAGCATTGGGTTGCTATGTCAGTGAGTACTGCAATTTCCACACAGCAGGCTGTATGCATTTACCAAATGCTGGGCACCAATTGGTGCAGAGAGCATCACATGCACATGTGCAGATACCTATAAAAGCAGATTGTACTTGCTATCCCCACATGCAATCATTACATTGCACGTGTCAGCAACTCTAGAACTCCTGGAGAGTAGTGACAAACTTTAGTACTTGAAAAGACGAAAAACTGTAGAAAAACAAATGCAGCAAGCGTGTGAAACACAGAAGAGTCCCAGAACTCGAGCAATAAAAATTGCAAGCCTTTAATGTGGGCGCTTTCGTGGAGGTCATTACCCTCACTACCTCAGACAACTTACAACATAAATTCCAAATTTTATATATACTTGATTGACATCATTAATTGTTTAATTACCAATCAAGAATTTGCTACTTTTAAAAACCTACTACATACATTTACCATTAAGCTGCAATATTAAAAATTAACACAATGTATACATTGTGTATGTAATAAACTTCAGTAAAAAAACTTTATATGTATACATATATATATATATATATATATATATATATATATATATATATATATATATATATTTTATGTGAAAAACATATGTATATACTCTAAATAAAAATATATAAACTTCATTGTTACTTGTCAAACATCTAATAACTACCTGCTTGTCAACTTTTCATGTTGCATTAGTCTGACCATTATCTGCGTAGTGCCTTGAGCTTTAAAATACTTTTGATGGACATATATTCATTTAAACCGGGAGGGGAATAAGCAAAAGTCCTTATTTGCCAAAATATTTCCTGTTCTTCGAGGAGAAGTTGCCAAGGCCCTCCTCTTGGGTCATATAGGGTTTGTTGTAATACAGAAAATATGAATTTGTGCATTGGGTGAGCTGTAACATGCTTTGCTAATGCGTTATTAATGTCACCCTTAAGAATACTATATTGGTGTTCGTATATTCTCTGCTTGAACTTTCTTTCGGTTTTACCGATATAGAACGACGAACAAGAGTCACAAATAGCTAATTATACTACACCTTTTGAATCACAACTAAATCTCCCATTTAAGGTGTAGGACTTGTCCCTAATCTTGATAGAAATCCCTGTTTTAATAAAGTTACAATAAGAGCATGTTCCAAATTTTCTCATTCCTATAGTGTTGGCCTCAATGCCCTTCCCTTTTGCATTATTTTTTCTTTCTACTATACTTTTTAAGTTTGTGCTCCTTCTAAAAGTAAACTTAGGTGAAATGCCTAATGTTTTATTAATCATTTGATCTTCTGCTATGATAGCCCAATTCTTGAGAAAAAATTCTTTAATTTCTCTAGAGTCTGTGCAAAAAGTAGACAAAAAGCTCAGTATAGGATTGTTGTTGTCCCTAAGTCGACCCATGCTACCTGTATCTTCTTGAAATTATGTATCACTACTGTTTGGGTTCGTCTGACCAGAGACTAGGGGCTTAAAATGTCCAGTTTCCCTCTTTGCTCTAACTTCTAATATGACATCCGTCAGTAAGCTGTAGGGGTAGCCTCTTTTAAGAAACATAGTTCTCAATGTTTCACATTCGTCAAAGAAATCTGCATCATCAGACACCATCCTTGCTGCCCTTACCAGTTGACCTTTAACCACAGCTTTATTTTGGTGGTAAGGATGACAACTGGAAAAATGTAAAAGGGCATTAGAATGTGTGGGTTTTCTATAAATTGTGGTTTTATACTGGGATTTACTCCTATCTTTTGTTATTTTTACATTGAGGTATGTTATAGAGTCAACACCAACATTGTAGGTAAATTCTAGGAAATCAGTCATGGCAGTGATGTCATTAATAAAACTATCTATAAGTTCAGGTTCACCTTTCCATTCTAAACACATATCTTCTTGATAATGTGTATACCAGAGAACATTCTGCTGGAATAATTTGTTCTTAAACAGACATGATCGTTCCCAATGGGCCATAACGCTGTTAGCAAAGCTGGCCCCGCATTGTGACCCCATGGCCACCCCTGTGTTTTGTAAGAACATTTTATTATTAAACGTGATGTCATTATTTGATAAAACAATGTCAAGCAATGTCTCAACTAAATATACCTTATTGTCATCAGCCTTATGATGGAGCATAAACTCCCTTGTCCATGAAATACCCAAGTTTTGGGGAATGACCGTATATAAGTCTTTTACGTCAATAACTACAAAAATTTATTTGTCATTGAATTGTAACTTATTTACATTTTCCAAAAAATTCTAAGAATCCCTGCATATTTGTTGTTCCTTACCTAATAGGGGTTTTAAAATGCTATCTATAAATTTGGCACATGCATAGGTTATTGAACCTCTACCGCCACTATTGGCCTGAACGGTGGGTCCACTAAGCTTTTGTGTAACTTAGATGTGCCAAAGATTATTGGGATTCTGGGGGCAGGCACAGACAAATACTGAAGGGTATCCATATCTATAGACCCTTCCAAAAACAGATCGTCCAGCATAGATCTAATTCTTTTATAAGCAGTATTGACTTCGTTAAGACTAACTAAAGTGTAGGTGTTCGAGCTGAAATATTAGTAGATTCTTCTTTCATATTCAGATTGGTCCATGAACACCAAGCCACCCCCCTTGTTTTGGTTCATGACTCTGATATTACAATAACTCAACAGTCTAATCAAATCCCATTCATCCTAATATTAGTTTTGTCAGGTTTTTTACCTTTCACATCCAATAATGATCTTAAGACAATTTCACACATTTTTTCAAACATGTTTAAGGTAACTTGTAGGGGGGGGGTAAATACACTAGATACTCTGAGTGTGTTAGTTAAGGAAGAATTGGTACCCATAAGCACTGCCAAGTTCAACTTATGGACATATAATATAATCTAAAGTCCACTATAGTTTTTACTACATTGCCCCTTCAGTCTGGGATGAAAGACAAACCATTTGCAAAGAAATCAGTCATGTTCTGTTCAATATTAAGAACTATTTAATTAAAAATTTTAAAGTCACCCTGAAAGTTTAGAAGGATAGTAGGTCCTTCTACTTCATTTATTGTTATCTCCTTCTCTGATTCTTGCGACCTTTTCTCTGCCGTCAGTTCTTGTTGCTGACCGGATTGTTGGGTCTTACCCCATTGCCCCTCTGAAAACCCTGGTCATTATTTATTCCATTTTGGTCATTGTTGTTCCTCATGTCATAATGGGGAGCCTGACCTTGAGCATTGTTGTTCCTGAGTCTCTCACTGCGTCGCAATGTAGGAGGCTGAGGGTTTGTATTATGGACCCCTAGATCGCTCTCTTCAGATATTATATCACACTCAGAGTTATATGAACCTTGAGGTTCTTGTTCGTCGTTCTATATCAGTAAAACCGAAAGAAAGTTCAAGCAGAGAATATACGAACACCAATATAGTATTCTTAAGGTTGACATTAATAACGCATTAGCAAGGGATGTTATAGCTCACCCAATGCACAAATTCATATTTTCTGTATTACAACAAACCCCATATGACCCAAGAGGAGGTCCTTGGCAACTTCTCCTCGAAGAACAGGAAATATTTTGGCAGATAAGGACTTTTGCTTATTCCCCTCCTGGTTTAATTGAATATATGTCCATCAAAAGTATTTTAAAGCTCAAGGCACTACGCAGATAATGGTCGGGCTAATGCAACATGAAAAGTTGACAAGCAGGTAGTTTAGATGTTTGACAAGTAACAATTACATTTATATATTTTTATTTAGAGTATATACATATGTTTTTCACATAAAAAATATATATATATATATATATATATATATATATATATATATATATATATATGCATACATATAAAGTTTTTTTACTGATGTTTTTTAAATACACAATGTATACATTGTGTTAATTTTTAATATTGCAGCTTAATGGTAAATGTATGTAGTAGGTTTTTAAAAGTAGCAAATTCTTGATTGGTAATTAAACAGTTAATGATGTCAATCAAGTATATATAAAATTTGGAATTTATGTTGTAAGTTGTCTGAGGAAGTGGGGGTATTGACCTTGATGAAAGCGCTCACATTAAAGGCTTGCAATTTTTATTGCTCGAGTTCTGGGACTCTTCTGTGTTTCACACGCTTGCTGCATTTGTTTTCTACAAACTTTAGTACTTAATAAAGAAATATTTAATTAAGTAACAAATATATATACTTAATTATAACCTAAATGTATTAATTAAGAAAAAAAACTTAATTAATAACCAAAAATAAAACTTAAGTAAAAAAATTTACTTAATAAATAAAAAAAAAAATTGTCAAAGCATACACAGACAGACCTGAAGGTGACAAAAAGGTATGTAACAGATTTGTAGTTACCGGCAAGTAGTAGATGTTTATGAATAGTACTGTACATACTCTGAAACATGCATATGTGGCAGCAGTAGGTATGTATGCACTGATGACATGCATAACTACTGCCATGGACAAATTAGTGTGTAGCTGTGTGCAATGAGACATAACTATGACATATGTAGCTCAGCATTATATGTCAAACATCTGAACATGTTATCTATGGTCTGTACAGTACTGCGTATAACGGCAGTTTGGGGGAGTAGTGCAAACACCTACATAAACTTGGATGTGACAGAGTAAGACATGCATGATAGTCACATAATGTGTAGCTTAACATTGGCAACTGCTGTACCAGGCTAGTATAGTAATGTAGCATTTGCAGCTATATATACTCCCTGTACTATTACTGTATGCACACATGTGACAACTGTCCATGTTGTAGCAAGGCCCAACAGGTCATCCATGAGGTGTATGGACTTACAACAGTGTGGACCCTGTGTGTGTATGGCACACACATATGGAGAGATATATATGTGTCTGATATATTTGCATCTGAACATGTGCATAGAGCAAGGGACATACTGCAACTGTTTGTAAAGTGTGGACATTTATATGTTGGTGCAGGTTGTTATGTGCATATTTATATGTAGGTTGTAGTGTGTGGCAAACAAGACAGCATACAGTGCTGGCATATGACATGTGGTGTTTAAACGCTGTGGGTATGATTTGTTAGGTTTTTAGTCTTCCAAATAGGGGGTCCTGCTAAAGATACATGGGCTGAGAATACCTTCCATGCATTCTGCACAAGACTGTGCAATATCATTACATAACTGTATCCCTCTCAGCCTTTGCATAATTGATATTCCCATCATGAAAGGTGGACTGTATATGTGCCTATATGTATATCTATATGTACACCAACGGATGTTCATATGTATGCTCAAGCTCAATGTTGTTCACGTATTGCCATTCCTTTTGTTAAAAACCCTGTACCCATGAACTACAACATAGGTGGTAGTCTACTCAACACCAAAAGTGTGATAAGAGTCTACGGGACACAGGTGGACAGTAGTGTCCGTTTTGATAATCACAGTGCCACAAGAGTCATGTAAACTGAGTATGGTCCACATGTCATCAGAAAACGTGTGTCATCCATGGAAAAAGAGGTCAGTGTTCCACTCTAATCATCAGTCATAACACCCATCATAGAGTACAATGGCCCTGTTGGTATGTACCTCAGAAGACAACCACAGCAACTGTAGACGCCAGACACATACCTCAGAAAGAGTATTACCAGACTCAAACAGATGCCCTATGCTGACTGTCTTACAAAACCACAGCTACACTGTGTCGCATACCTCCTACCCAGAGGCTACCTCTGCCTAACATACAAAGCTATGCCAAACCCACAGGTGCTGGACATGCTCCATATAAACAGATTAAACTCCATACAAGCTACACACTGTACTGATTTAAACCTTGTAACGTCAAAAAGCAGAACATGCTGGAGTGGTACATTATCATCTCAGACACATACCATACTCTGGAACTAACTACCTATCAATAGCAAATGAAGGTCCTCATTAGCAGTTGTCATGAATAATCATGATGATTGGATGTGAGATAGGAAACACAACCCGGGAATCACCTCTGTGGCTCTGCATGACAGGGGCACATGAACCTACATTACATGGGTGTTAAAGGGCAGGGTACCATATGGCTTGACTTCCATAGGCCCTATGGATAATAGCCTATTAGCTACCTAGGACCCGATACACACATGCATGTACTTGTTGCATTACTTGCTATGTGAGGTTGACTGGGTGTGATGGAGAATGTGTAGGCGAATGTGTCAAAGATGTTTATATGTGTGATAGCCTAGTAGGAAACTGTGTATACCATGGTATGTAGTGTTGTAGCTCTAATCCCAGCAAAAGATACGTATGCTATTGCTAGGCAGGAAAAGCAGTATAGCATACGGTATGACATAGTCCCATGGTGTTGACTGGAGTGTGCCATTGTAGGCTAAAGCAGTACATGTATGCTTATTGATTGTTAACACTAGTGAATACAAATCCCGTATGAACTGTAGTACTACCTGAAGCTGTAGGACTAAACAGCACAGTATGGTTTATATCCACATTGCTTGGAAACAGTGTTTTATTTGTTACCTGTAGTCCTCACACATTACATACCTCAGGCATGAGGTTTTGTAGGTGCTGACACACAGTACTGTATGGTACACAGGTAAAATTCATCTCGGTTGCCATACCTTTGTGTCTTGTAGTTATGTCTGATGTGTGTGTGGGTATGCCTGTAACATGGCCTCAGTGGTATGTGTGTCACAGGATATAAGTGCATATCTAGCAACATGTGTAGTGTAGTACAGCAGTATGCCACCTATAGTGATGAATGTGCACATATATTACTGAGGGGTTTGCTATCAACAAGTAGCATGATGTATTGGTAGTACTGTAACTGTACTTTACATTCATTTCAATAGATGACAAATGTCTGTATGCATTAGCTTCATATACACCTCCTGTGGCTAGGTGGTGCATTGTGTCACATACAGTGTGCCATGTACTTTTGTATAGTCTTGCATACTGGTTTCACTTTGTTGCTGTGCAGAACATGGTTTGGTATATAGTATGTGCCAGGCACTGTCAGGCAGTTGTGGGCTGAGCAGTCATATGTGGTATTAAAAGTGTATATCTACTGACAGCCAATAGGTTGTTATATATGGCATTTCATTGATGTCTGTACTTTAGAATGTTAAGTGTGCCACATGACTTGCTCACAATGACTGTTTTATTATCTTCCAGGGACATGTCTCACAACAAGAAACCTGCTTATTCCCCTGAGGAGGAGGAAGTCATCGTAGACGCCCTGATACATCATCACAACCTGCTGTTCTGCAGAACCAGCCAGGACCAGCATGGGTGCATTGCACTGTGGCAGGATGTTGTCCATCGGGTGAATGATGTAGGCATGCATAACCGGGCTTATGAGCAGGTACGCCATCACTGTAGTGATTTAATCAGACATGTCTGGCAGCATGCCTCCGATGACCACAGACAACAGCTTGCCATAGGTGGTGGTGCAGCAACACATCCCCCCCTCATCAGAGTGGAAGAGCTGCTCCTCAGCATGGTGCCTCCTGGCCAACCAGTACAACAGACATGTATCATCATGGATGCCGGAGTCATCCAGCACGTCAATACAGAGCGTGCAGGTAACATGGCATATCTGTAGACTATCGTTAGCTCAATTGTTAGAACATGCATTTATCAGATGTGTACTGTGTATTCAGAAGATGTGGAGCCTGGTGTCATGCATTACTGATAATTTGGAACATAATCTGTATGCCTGTGACTGTCACCTCTTGTACTACTGTAAAATGGCAAACTCACAGCAGCAATGCCATCGTTGTTGACACTGACAAACTGTCACATATCCTTGCAGGTCCCTCTGGTGTGATAGCAAGACAGCAGACCCATGCTGGTGAGTGTTCTATGTTTAATATAGCATATAACATGTGCATGTCATAGGAGAGTTGTAGGCCATATACACATGTAAAACACCTACACATAATGCATGCTCTGCAGGTTCTCTGTGGGACTATGCACATCCCAGTAACATGAGTAGCTGCCTCAAACACATGCAATACACAGAGCATCTCAACCAATTGTGGTACACTGTAGTGAACATTGTATAGGCAGAGTCAATACACATGCACACAACATACACCACTTTGTCATATGAAGTAAGTGTTAATATGATATCCATGGTGTATGTAGACACCTGCTGTAAGGTCATACTCCAGTATCCCAAATGTCATCAACACAGCACACATACTATACCTGAGGGGTAGAGGCCTATCATGGGGCAGTGTGACACGCTTCAATACACAACACATTCATGTTAAGCAATGCTCCCTATTGAACACCTTATATACCCATAAACAACTGGCTGTAAAATGGTTAATGTAGCCAAAGTGGTGCAGGTCATGTACAGCAAGATAGTTGCACATGTGACATACATTAGTGGCCTTGAGTGACCACATGATGCTGCCTGATGATGGCTCATGGTACTACACTACATCCAGTTACAGTAACTATTGTACTACACATAGCATTCATTGTTATACACCTGACAGTTGTGTGCATCTGGCCATGGTATGTATACCTATGAGTGATGGTGCACTGGACATTGGAAAGAATTTCAGACTTGCACAGCAATGTTGTGTCCATGTACACATTGTGTTCCAGGGTGAGGCCAATCATTGAACAACACACATGCATCAACGACATGTATACTGTTATCAACAAGGACTCTCTACACTCGCACTGCATGCTGTTGAGCAACACACATCCTGCATGCTGACACGTGTGATAGGACTCTTTGGCTTGTGATACTGTACTCCACCATCAGCCACTAATGAATATGTTCCGTATTGCTGTTGGTGTGTGTGTGTGTGTGTGTGTGTGTGTGTGTGTGTGTGTGTGTGTGTGTGTGTGTGTGTGTGTGTGTGCATGAGTAGTGTATTTGTGTGCATGTGTGCATGTGTGCATGTGTTCATGTGTCCATGTGTGCATGTGTTCATGTGTGCATGTGTTCATGTGTGCATGTGTGCATGTGTTCATGTGTTCATGTGTTCATGTGTGCATGTGTGCACGTGTGCTAACATCCTGTACAGATGGTAAAGTGTGTTTCCTGTCTCCCTCTCACAGGTGCTGAGGTATTGTTGGATGAGTGCAGCAGGGAACCTGAAGTCACTGCCACAAATAGTGGACATGATGATACATGTGTTGTGGCACAGGCAGATTTGACAGGGTCTGTCGTTGGTCAGCTAATCAAGAGTACACAGCTTTCCACCCCATCTATGCGCACATACATACTGCCAATGCATCCCTAAACACCAATGGCCTTAGCTGAGGAACAGCATACAGTAGGCATTGACCAGGATAGTGTGGTATCTATGGCACATGCAACCCCACACAGCAGCCATACCCAGAAACCTGGAATGGTACCACATAGGTATATGTCCAGGGGGTTCTTGTGGGAGCACTGCTGGTCATAATGCCCCTTGCAGATGTGCCCCCACAGATCTCACAACCTCAGATATGTTCTGGGCAGTAATGCAGGCATAGGCACATATGGAACGGTACACCAGGCAGGGACTAAGGGAGCAGAGGGCTCATAACACTGCTATCAATGACAGTGTCGGTGACCTTGCCAGTGCCATCCGTAATTACACCGAGGTCATTGATAGACATTGGGGGAGACACTAGATGTCCTCCGCAATGTAATGTCCATGTGCCAGGACAGTGCAGAATACCTGAGACGTTGACGTGGACATATGCCAACAACATCATCAGCTGGAAGTCATTGCTGATGACACACAAGTCCCAGCCACTCCTGTAGTGGCAGTATCAGCCCCAGCAATGTTGGGGCTGAGCTGTCGATAGACCGTCCTAGACGACCACGTGCATGTGGCTCTGGCCAGTCCCAGCAGGGACATGGGTCCAGTCGACATCCCTCTGCCACTGATGATAGTACCCAGTCTGGCTTAGTACCCGATACTGTCCGTGTCACCCCTGCCAGGCACAGGTACTGTGTCCATGGCCGGAGACAGTGATCTGTACAGCCTGGCAGGTACAGTCTGTGGCTGTCCCACAACTTCCCGTATTTGGCAGCCACAAGGGAAAACTGTGTGCATGCAGACACACACACACATAAACCAAACACCTAGGGCTAACACATTCACACACACATTACATCAACACTGACCCATACTGTACTGTTATCCCTCACACACACACACACACACACACACACACACACACACACACACACACACACACACACACATGGCAATTGGATGGGTCATTGTCAGGCTCTGGCAAACCAATAACACACCCTGTGCATGTGATGAAACTGTGCAACCTCCTGTCATCTGTGACACTGATGCAGGAACAGTCTAACATGGTGCTGATGCACAGGGTGACCTAATAGCAGTGTGGCAATGTTAGCATGTTGTCAACAGTAAAGTGTAATGATATCCTTGTAGGTATATCTGAGCAGGCATGATGCATTAAAGCTATGATTATCAATGTAGTATTGTTTACACCAGTGTTAATTCCAAAAATGGATTGTCTGCCCATGTGCCACTTGGCTAATGTGTGTGGTACTGGCAGCATGTGTTGGTGAGTGGACAGTATGTGTGTGATGTGTGCAGTACAGATTTGCAGGTGTACATTTGTGAACATGGGGGAGGTGCACCGTCTGCATGTACGTGCATGGTGGATACATGGGAAGGGTGACATGCCCTGTATTACACAGTGTTAACACTTCATATTTCCTAATGGTGGCCAGTATGCATTTTACTACACATATGTTACAACTTGGGTACATATGTGTGTATGACATGGTTTGACACTGTGCTGTGGGTGATACTGTTAATATCAGTCATTGGTTTGCAGTCTGGTAGTGTACATAACCTCAACAGCCTGATTTTAACCAATCGTTAGATGAAGTCTTGACAACTGACACACAGCTGTAGGATACACAGTAGCATTTGCATCCTTCCAGTACTATACTATACCAGTAACCAGTGGTATTGACCGCCACACATTCCCGTGACCACTCCTGTTTGGCATGTGGCCATCCTAGGTAGAAGCAGACACACTAGGGATATGTCCGTCCACATCTGGTAATGCATACAGTGGCCTACAATGCATTCTCCAGATTAGACACTTATCCTCCACAAGGGTATCATACAGACAGATACCTGTTGACCAACCAATGCTGTGAAGCTATAAGCCAACTATAGCATAGTCATCTGCATTTACTATACATAGTATCCTGACAGTACCACATTGGTAGTAGCCCACAACATGTAGCAGGAGAACCGATGTGTACATACAGCCACATGTGATGTCATCTGTCCTTTGGTATTCACATTTCCAAAGGTATGCTGATGTCCCTCAGTGTATCACATAGGCAATAAGGGGTCTGTATGCATATCCACGGAGTTGTTGTACACCTACAATGAATGACCATTATTGACAGACTGTGTTGTGTTTGAACATGTCTGAAATATGCCCCAGGCATGAACCCTCACTCACACTATTCTATAGAAACTGTCAAGTATGTGTGTGACACAGATGACCTAGGGCACAGATCACTACAGTGGCTGGCCTTGTCACACACATACATATGTGACCTATGAAGAAAATATCCAGGAGTAGCCACCAACCACGATGCAGAAGCCAAAAAGATATTTTATTGAAGACAAAAGCTCAAATCAAATAAACTGTGAAGCGCTTTTCGTTTGCTCTATGTCAAACTTCTTCAGACAAATAGCAGCAATGATGTCATTTCCTTATATAATTTCAAATTGTCAGCTGATGAACAATCTAATGATGTCATTTCCTTTTCACATATTGGTTATCAGTAATGCACCATCTACTGGTTGGTTACCAAAATAACTGGATGTTTTTACAAAATTCATTAAAAAGAGCACAACAATTCATTTAACAAAATTCTAATAATAATATTCTGAAAAATGTATATAAAATATATTAAAAATCTAATTTTTTTAAAAAATTTTATATAAGCATTAGTAAAAAATCTAATTACACACAACACTGTGCATCAAACATTGCAAACTTGTAAAGCATAATTCTAAATATTAATATTAATATATTAATGTATTTTTCCCCTGTGCAACGCTTTAAGTTTTAATACTGGAGTGATAGATGTTCTCTCATTGAGACCTGGCCATGTATTGGATTGTGTCAATATTTGCCATCTTAATTCTTTCAATTCTAATAAAAGTGGCCAAGCAGACCTATCACTAATAGTAACATGATCTATAATGGCAAAACCGAAAGAATGAGAAGAAAATTCTTCTATTTGCTTGGCTAAAGCATTATGTTTAATGCATTTTTTGATGGCATAATCATGCTCATACAACCTACAAGTAAACATCCTCTCGATTTTGCCTATATAAAATGCTGTGCATTGGTTGCACTGGGCAAGATACACAATCGCTTTACTTTTACAATTGTATGTGTATCTAATTCTATATGTGATGTCTCTGATTTTAAAAATAGAACCTGTGTTAATTTTATGACACCATTTACAGGCACCACATTACACCATACCTCTGTTTTTCTTATTACGATCATAACAACCATATTTCAATATTTCTTTAAAAGATTTCCCTTTCTTATATACCACATTCACTGTGTTGGGCAACCTGTTGCGACACAAGTTGTCTTCCATAACAATGCTCCAATTACGAATCAAAACATCTTTTATAAGACTGTGATCGTAAGTGAATGTGGTAATAAAAGATTTCATGAATATGTTGTTTTGTTGAAAAGTTGTTCTAGTAATAGTAGTATGCTCATCATGTGAATCTGCCAGGTTGACCATGGGCTTGTTCAATATGGGTTTATAAAATCCAATTTGACGTTTAGTAACAACTTCCTGAGTCACTACATCAAGTAAATCATTTGGGTATCCCCTGCTCAAAAACATACATCGCAGATTGTCACATTCAGCTAGAAATTCCGTGAATGTAGTTATCATGTGAGCTGCTCTTACAAGTTGATCTTTTACCACTGCTTTCCTTTGTTGAAAAGGATGACAACTTGTGTAATGCAGAAAAGAGTTACTGTAAGTTTTTTTCCTATAAATGGTTGCCGTGTAACATTTATCAAACTCATTTTTGACCAGATGGACATCCAAATAATTCAAAAAATCAAATGTTACTTCATAAGTAAATTTTAAAAATGTAGTAGTACTATTAATGTGTGCCAATAATTCATTCAAAGAATCTAAACTACCTTTTCCAAAAGATACAAATGTCGACTTGGAACCTCTGATAAAATTTGATGAACTTGTTGTAAATACTAGAAAAGACATATGTCTTCTCCCAAAAGATCATCACAATGTTGGCATAAGCACCCCCACAAGGGGAGCCCATGGCAATACCACTTTTTTGGAGATAATAATGGCCATCATGGGTAAAGAAATTGTGGCTCAAAACAAGTTCAAGTAATTCCATAATTAAATTAGTTAATGTATTGTCAATTTTTTGTTCAAGTAAAATTTCACTTACCCATTCAAGACCAATATCTTGGGGAATAACTGTGCATAAATCTTTTACGTCAACTGTGACCAAAATGTCACTAGTGCAATATTCTACTTCATTTAATTTTTCTAAAAAAGACCATGAGTCTTTGCAAATATGTGCAAATTTCTGGATGATTTTTTTAAGTTCATAATCAACAAATTGCATACTAGCTGATGTAATTGACTGACGTCCATCAATAAGAGGTCTCATTGGAGGATCCAGGCTGTTTTTATGTACCTTTGGTATTCCGAAGAAAACCGGAATTCTAGGTGTAATGACACATAAATAATTATATTGCTCTATGGTAATTCTCCTCTCTAAAAAAATGTCGTTTAACTGTGAATATAGCCTATTGTAAGCCTGGTTTAATTCATTCAAAGAAACCTTAACATATGTTTCTGTATTTAAAATATTACATAATTTTTCATTATATGAATGTTGATTCATTATAACAGCCCCCCCCCCCTTTTTCCGGTTTCATAACTCTTACTTTGTGTGTTTTCAAATTATGTAGTGCAGAAAGTTCGATTTCAGATAAATTAGATTCAACATCAATGTGAGAAACCATGTTCTTATAATTAAGTAATTCATGTTGACAAACCTTCTCAAACAAAATTAAGATGGGGTGCAAAGGTGGGTTGAAAGTACTACTTACATGAAACTTAGAAACATTATTCTGTAAATTATCTTGGTATAATAAACTAAAGTTTAATTTACGTAAAAATAACTTTAAATCAATGATAAAATCAGTAAAATTAAATTTAGCTGTTGGCATAAAAGAAATACCTTTTGACAAAAAATTAGCTACATTCACATCAATCTCACAATCTGAAAAATTGTATACAGCAAAATCACCAGATGTATTAAAACAAATGTGGTTTGAATGGTTTGAACATGCATCCATATCATCATTTTCACAATTAAAATCATCACATACATGATTGTCCACACCAGACACTATAGGACTTAAGCCCTCCATTCTTTGCTCTTTGGTCTGGCTCCCATATACCCCGCTGCGTCAGCGTAAGAACTGACTGACTTATTCTTTAGTCTTTTGGACCTTCTAATTTCAGGAAAATCATGTTGTGGTAAGGACGTCATGTGTCCATTAGATCCAAAATCATCATTTTTATTAAGTGCGCGTTGACCATTATGGCTAGGTGTGCATCTATTTTGAGACATGGAAGGTTTAGGGTGAGCTACCCCATTAGCATATTGTTTAAGGTCTCTTTGTAATTTTTCTATTTTAGTTTGCTTCAACCTAGCCATGTATTGGTCTATGGAATTATAAATTCGTGTCATTTCATATTTTACATTTTCAAAATGCTTATCTTGTCTTATATTATTGTCTAAAATGTCCAAGTCTTTAACCAAAGTGTCAATTTCAAGTTCATTGTATTTTATCATTATGAGCAAAAGTTCCTTACCGCTTTTGTCGAATAATTGCAAAAATTCTGTATGCATAGAAGAATTATTGACTACCCCCATAGGATATCTCCAAAATCGAAGTCCCTTTGGAATGATGTTATTTTTCAAG
Source organism: Protopterus annectens (assembly GCF_019279795.1). Lineage (NCBI taxonomy): Eukaryota > Metazoa > Chordata > Ceratodontiformes > Protopteridae > Protopterus > Protopterus annectens. The sequence continues at coordinate 1,155,336,342 of NC_056727.1, read as the reverse complement.
CACTCTTTCAAATACGAATTTTCGAGCTGAAGTGCGACATCTAGCAAGCATTAAATCGTATGTGTTTAACAAAGATTCAGATGTAGTATCTTTGGACATGGGAGTTCCATTGAATGCAAATGAAGATTTTAACCACTCGTGTAAAATAGGTAAACTTTGATTTTTCCGCTTTCCATTAGGGTCGCTATAAACAGACCCACGCGGGAGTTCTTGATGTTCAAGCTGAACACCTGAATGTTGATATTGAACAAGCCTATGGTCAACCTGGCAGATTCACATGATGAGCATACTACTATTACTAGAACAACTTTTCAACAAAACAACATATTCATGAAATCTTTTATTACCACATTCACTTATGATCACAGTCTTATAAAAGATGTTTTGATTCGTAATTGGAGCATTGCTATTGAAGACAACTTGTGTCGCAACATGTTGCCCAACACAGTGAACGTGGTATATAAGAAAGGGAAATCTTTTAAAGAAATATTGAAATATGGTTGTTATGATTGTAATAAGAAAAACAGAGGTATGGTGAAATGTGGTGCCTGTAAATGGTGTCATAAAATTAATACAGGTTCTATTTTTAAAATCAGAGACATAATATAGAATTAGATACACATACAATTGTAATAGTAAAGCGATTGTGTATCTTGCCCAATGCAACCAATGCACAGCATTTTATATAGTCAAAACCGAGAGGATGTTTACTTGTAGGTTGTATGAGTATGATTATGCCATCAAAAAAAGCATTAAACATAATGCTTTAGCCAAGCATATAAAAGAATTTTCTTCTCATTCTTTCGGTTTTGCCATTATAGATCATGTTACTATTAGTGATAGGTCTGCTTGGCCACTTTTATTAGAATTGAAAGAATTAAGATGGCAAATATTGACACAATCTCATACATGGCCAGGTCTCAATGAGAGAACATCTATCACTCCAGTATTAAAACTTAAAGCGTTGCACAGGGGAAAAATACATTAATACATTAATATTAATATTTAGAATTATGCTTTACAAGTTTGCAATGTTTGATGCACAGTGTTGTGTGTAATTAGATTTTTTACTAATGCTTATATAAAATTTAAAAAAAAATAGATTTTTAATATATTTTATATACATTTGTCAGAATATTATTATTAGAATTTTGTTAAATGAATTTTTGTGCTCTTTTTAATGAATTTTGTAAAAACATCCAGTTATTTTGGTAACCAACCAGTAGATGGCGCATTACTGATAACCAATATGTGAAAAGGAAATAACATCATTAGATTGTTCATCAGCTGACAATTTGAAATTATATAAGGAAATGACATCATTGCTGCTATTTGTCTGAAGAAGTTTGACATAGTTCAAATGAAAAGCGCTTCACAGTTTATTTGATTTGAGCTTTTGTCTTCAATAAAATATCTTTTTGGCTTCTGCATCATGGTTTGGTGGCTACTCCTGGATATTTTCTTCAGTTTGTTATCGTTTATTTTCCAATGTCTGTTGCATCTCAGCAGGAGGGAGCCGTACAGCCCACGGGTTCGCAGGATGGCCTTGAGCAGTCTATTAATAACTTAACTGCTTTAATTCTACAGTTAACACATCGAGTGGACAATTTGCAAAACAAAGTTCATACCATTGTTTCCCCTCGTCTTGTTCAAGAGGGTGCACCAGTAGACTTTGTTGGCAGCAGCGGTGATTTCCATAATACACCAGTTTGTTTGAAAGAGAACAAACGAGGCGGTACACCTGAAGTAGCTTCACATTCAGGTGTTCAGCTTGAACATCAAGAACTCCCGCGTGGGTCTGTTCATAGCGACCCTAATGGAAAGCGGAAAAATCAAAGTTTACCTATTTTACATGAATGGTTAAAATTTTCATTTGCATTCAATGGAACTCCCACATCCAAAGATACTACATCTGAATCTTTGTTAAATACATACGATTTAAAGCTTGCTAGATGTCGCAAACTTCAGCTCGAAAATTCGTATTTGAAAGAGTGCTTGAAAAATAACATCATTCCAAAGGGACTTCGATTTTGGAGATATCCTATGGGGGTAGTCAATAATTCTTCTATGCATACAGAATTATTGCAATTGTTCGACAAAAGCGGTAAGGAACTTTTGCTCATAATGATAAAATACAATGAACTTGAAATTGACACTTTGGTTAAAGAACTGGACATTTTAGACAATAATATAAGACAAGATAAGCATTTTGAAAATGTAAAATATGAAATGACATGAATTTATAATTCCATAGACCAATACATGGCTAGGTTGAAGCAAACTAAAATAGAAAAATTACAAAGAGACCTTAAACAATATGCTAATGGGGTAGCTTACCCTAAACCTTCCGTGCCTCAAAATAGACACACACCTCGCCATAATGGTCAACGCGCACTTAATAATAATGATGATTTTGGTTCTAATGGACACATGACGTCCTTACCACAACATGATTTTCCTGAAATTAGAAGGTCCGAAAGACTAAAGAATAAGTCAGTCAGTTCTTAAGCTGATGCAGCGAGGTATATGGGAGCCAGACCAAAGAGTAAAGAATGGAGGACTTAAGTCCTATAGTGTCTGGTGTGGACAATCATGTATGTGATGATTTTAATTGTGAAAATTATGATATGGACGCATGTTCAAACCATTCAAACCACATTTGTTTTAATACATCTGGTGATTTTGCTGTATACAATTTTTCAGATTGTGAGATTGATGTGAATGTAGCTAATTTTTTGTCAAAAGGTATTTCTTTTGTGCCAACAGCTAAATTAAATTTTACTGATTTTATCATTGATTTAAAGTTATTTTTACGTAAATTAAACTTTAGTTTATTATACCAAGATAATTTACAGAATAATGTTTCTAAGTTTCATATAAGTAGTACTTTCAACCCATCTTTGCACCCCAACTTAGTTTTGTTTGAGAGGGTTTGTCAACATGAATTACTTAATTATAAGAACATGGTTTCTCACATTGATGTTAAATCTAATTTATCTGAAATCGAACTTTCTGCCCTACATAATTTGAAAACACACAAAGTAAGAGTTATGAAACCGGACAAAGGTGGGGGGGCTGTTATAATGAATCAACATTCATATAATGAAAAATTATGTAATATTTTAAATACAGAAACATATGTTAAGGTTTCTTTGAATGAATTAAACCAGGCTTACAATAGGCTATATTCACAGTTAAACGACATTTTTTTAGAGAGGAGAATTACCATAGAGCAATATAATTATTTACGTGTCATTACACCAAGAATTCCGGTTTTCTTCGGAATACCAAAGATACATAAAAACAGCCTGGATCCTCCAGTGAGACCTCTTATTGATGGACATCAGTCAATTACGTCAGCTAGTGCGCAATTTGTTGATTATGAACTTAAAAAAATCATCCAGAAATTTGCACATATTTGCAAAGACTCATGGTCTTTTTTAGAAAAAGTAAATGAAGTAGAATATTGCACTAGTGACATTTTGGTCACAGTTGATGTAAAAGATTTATACACAGTTATTCCCCAAGATATTGGTCTTGAATGGGTAAGTGAAATTTTACTTGAACAAAAAATTGACAATACATTAACTAATTTAGTTATGGAATTACTTGAACTTGTTTTGAGCCACAATTTCTTTACCCATGATGGCCATTATTATCTCCAAAAAAGTGGTATTGCCATGGGCTCCCCTTGTGGGGGTGCTTATGCCAACATTGTGATGATCTTTTGGGAGAAGACATATGTCTTTTCTAGTATTTACAACAAGTTCATCAGATTTTATCAGAGGTTCCAAGACGACATTTGTATCTTTTGGAAAGGTAGTTTAGATTCTTTGAATGAATTCTTGGCACACATTAATAGTACTACTACATTTTTAAAATTTACTTATGAAGTAACATTTGATTTTTTGAATTATTTGGATGTCCATCTGGTAAAAATGAGTTTGATAAATGTTACACGGCAACCATTTATAGGAAAAAAACTTACAGTAACTCTTTTCTGCATTACACAAGTTGTCATCCTTTTCAACAAAGGAAAGCAGTGGTAGAAGGTCAACTTGTAAGAGCAGTTCACATGATAATGACATTCACGGAATTTCTAGCTGAATGTGACAATCTGCAATGTATGTTTTTGAGCAGGGGATACCCAAATGATTTACATGATGTAGTGACTCAGGAAGTTGTTACTAAACGTCAAATTGGATTTTATAAACCCATATTGAACAAGCCCATGGTCAACCTGGCAGATTCACATGATGAGCATACTACTATTACTAGAACAACTTTTCAACAAAACAACATATTCATGAAATCTTTTATTACCACATTCACTTACGATCACAGTCTTATAAAAGATGTTTTGATTCGTAATTGGAGCATTGTTATGGAAGACAACTTGTGTCGCAACATGTTGCCCAACACAGTGAATGTGGTATATAAGTAAGGGAAATCTTTTAAAGAAATATTGAAATATGGTTGTTATGATTGTAATAAGAAAAACAGAGGTATGGTGAAATATGGTGCCTGTAAATGGTGTCATAAAATTAACACAGGTTCTATTTTTAAAATCAGAGACATCACATATAGAATTAGATACACATACAATTGTAAAAGTAAAGTGATTGTGTATCTTGCCCAGTGCAACCAATGCACAGCATTTTATATAGGCAAAACCGAGAGGATGTTTACTTGTAGGTTGTATGAGCATGATTATGCCATCAAAAAAAGCATTAAACATAATGCTTTAGCCAAGCATATAAAATAATTTTCTTCTCATTCTTTCGGTTTTGCCATTATAGATCATGTTACTATTAGTGATAGGTCTTCTTGGCCACTTTTATTAGAATTGAAAGAATTAAGATGGCAAATATTGACACAATCTCATACATGGCCAGGTCTCAATGAGAGAACATCTATCACTCCAGTATTAAAACTTAAAGCGTTGCAAAGGGGAAAAATACATTAATACATTAATATTAATATTTAGAATTATGCTTTACAAGTTTGCAATGTTTGATGCACAGTGTTGTGTGTAATTAGATTTTTTACTAATGCTTATATAAAATTTTTTAAAAAATTAGATTTTTAATATATTTTATATACATTTTTCAGAATATTATTATTAGAATTTTGTTAAATGAATTTTTGTGCTCTTTTTAATGAATTTTGTAAAAACATCCAGTTATTTTGGTAACCAACCAGTAGATGGCGCATTACTGATAACCAATATGTGAAAAGGAAATGACATCATTAGATTGTTCATCAGCTGACAATTTGAAATTATATAAGGAAATGACATCATTGCTGCTATTTGTCTGAAGAAGTTTGACATAGATCAAACGAAAAGCGCTTCACAGTTTATTTGATTTGAGCTTTTGTCTTCAATAAAATATCTTTTTGGCTTCTGCATCGTGGTTTGGTGGCTACTCCTGGATATTTTCTTCAGTTTGTTATCGTTTATTTTCCAATATGTGACCTATGGTCTGAGAAGCAGCAGCACAAACTTTCAATGGTAACAGATGTATTCGTGTTGAAAGCAGGCTTCACACCTATGAGGTAATTGAGGTCACATGTACATATATGTCTTTGCCACACATTTACCAATTGAGGTCACATGTGCATATATGTATTTGCCACACAGATACCTGAAGTGTGCAATGCACATACTGTTGTTTTACTGATATGTCATAAAGTAGTAAAAGCAAAACCCACAACACATTGATCAACAGTGTCTCACACACAGCAATTGCAGGATTCCAACCCCTACCTAACTATGTTATGATACTTGAGAAATACGCATTACCACGACATGCTATATGCTTTACTGGGAGTTTTCATTTCCACTGCTGTATTTGTGGGATACTGACATCATCAGACTTGCCAAAGAGGTATTTACCTCTTTTAATGTGTTTTCCCAGTCTCCAAATAGACCACTCCTCTCAAAGAAAACCACACCCACACACTCAGCAATTGCAGGAATCAAACACCTACCTAACTACGTTATGATACTAGAAAGATACGCATTAACATGACACACTCCTCTCAAAGGAAATAACACACACACACACTCAACAAATGCAGGAGTCAAACCCCTACTTAAATATATTATGATACTAAAGTGATACACATTAACACGACACACTTT